>NC_080550.1:10660018-10735018 GCF_028640845.1 Ahaetulla prasina
TTTCCAGTGTTTAAAAACAAACCAAAAAAAAGAGGGGCCCTCTCTCCAAAGTCCTGGGAGTGAGGTTATTCAGAAGAAGAGATAAAAAGGAAATTTGCTATCTAGGAAACCTCATCCTGGGCTATCTATTGTGTGTAGGACTACGGGGAACTTGAGTTACCTCGTCTCCTTCATTTCTGCAGTTTGCTCCATTAATTCAACATTCCGTGCAGTCATGATTCACTGGATCAATACAGATTTCTATTTGTGGTCGGAATTTACTAGGCACATATTGCCCATTACCTGTGGCAATCTTGTATCCCAACCCTGTTATCTGTGAAGAGCAGGGGTACTTAGTCCCAGGTTTTGGATGCAATTCCCAAAGCTTCTCTGAATGCCACCGCCAAATTTCAATGCCTAGCCCTTGAGAAAAAGAAAATATTATTGCACATGTGGGCAACAGTTAGAGTCCCTGCATTTAAACCATTTCATTTCAATGATCTTTAAAGGTAAATTAAATCATGTGTAGCTTTTTGTTTGATTTTACCTTTTCATTTCTGTTTGCCCCTGTTTCATTTTTTTTTGGGAGTGCAGCCTTTGGCGCAATGTTTATTGGGCGAGTTTGTCTCGACCCACCAAATAGTTGACATGAAAGCATCAGGACCTCTCTAAGTAGAGATGGAAAAGATACTACTACTACTACTACTACTACTACTACTACTACTACTACTACTACTAATAATAATAATAATAATAATAATAATAATGTCAGCTTGACTTTTGACCACTATTTCCATTGCTAAGCGAGATGGTTAAGTGTGCCCGAGTTTAGCATTTTTTGCTGTGGTTGTTAAGTGAATCACTGCCATTAAACAGATCATGCAGCTGTTCAGCAAATTTGGTTTCCCCCATTGACTTCGCTGATCCGAGAACACCCCTCCCCCCCCCGGGAAAGCCATGACAGAAAGTTCTGAATTGGTAGACTTGGTAGACTTGGTAGAAAACAGCTTCTCCCAAGTATCTGTGTATTACTTACCTTATTATTTTATACTTATTTATTTATTTACTAAACTTTTACACCATCCATCTCACCTATAGGCGACTCTAGGAACTGACAATTGATAAAACACCAGTATAACAATAGCAATAGCACTTAGACATATAACATTCCGTAGTGCCAGGATGGCGAACCTCTGGATCGCTTGCCAGAGGTGGCATGCAGTCCCCTCTCTGTGGGCACGCGAGCTGTTGCCCCAGTTCAGCTCTGCTGCGCATGCACCTCCTGCCGGCTAGCTGGTCTTTGGGTGTCTGCCATGCATGCGCGGGGTAGGGGCAGGGTTTGTGTGGGTACAGGGGGACGGGGCGCATGCGAGGGAGTCGTGCTCATGCATGGGGGTGGGGCGTGTGCATGGGGCCACATGTGCATGTGTGGGGGCAAGGTGCATGTGTGGGGCCGTGCACACATTGCAATTTGGGGGTTTGGCCACGCACACACGCATTCACGCACACACACTTTGGGCACTGGAAACAGGTTAGCCATCATTGCCATAGTGTTTTACAGCACTCTCTGAACGGTTTACAATATGAACTTTATTTCATGCTGCCCGCAACAATCTGGGTCCTCATTGTACCAACCTCAGAAGGATGGAAGGCTGAGTCAAACTTGAGCTCTGTCAGGATTGAACTCCTGGCTGCGGGCAGAGCTTGCCTGCAATACCGCCTTTTAACCACTGCACCACATGACTCTAAATAGACATTGAAATAATACACAGTAAGATTAAATTTAGTTTATTAAAATTATTCTTTTAGGAAAAAGGAAAAGGGTAAAACATGAATGTAGTATGTCTTCTCTTCTTGATCTATTTTATTTATTTATTACATTTTTTTTTTGCCACCCATTTCCCCTGTATGTAACTCTGTCTATTCTTTGGGATATTTGCACATAAAAGTTGCTGGATGTAAAAGTAACCAAAATTGTAGAAATGTATGCTCTGGTTATATTTGCGAATGGCAGGTAACTCTTTTGTTTTTTTCCCCTCCCATCTGCGGAATCTTGGTAAATTATATGTCTCTTACTCGTACTGTTGTAGTGAATACTAATTGTTTAATGTCTGCTCTTCAGAATTTCCATTCCACAAATCACTATTCCACTAATACTAAGTCATTGTTGCTGTAATTATTGCAATTTCTTTGTCTTCCTCACTTTGATAAATATAGGATATTGAAAATAGAACAAGAAGTGTGCCTCCAGGTAAACGCCAGGACAGATAATATATCTTATCAACTTTCCCCAAACTATTTTTTTTCCAATATATGTGAGGACTTCAACTCCCAGAATTCTCAGCCAATGAGACCAAAGGCAGTCCCAACAAAATCTGCAGAAAATCATTTTGAGAAGGTTGGGTTACACTATAGCATCTTCTACTGAACTCTTTCATTTTTTTCCCTCTTTGATTTCTCAAGAGCAATAGAGTTTTGTGGCGGGTGTCTCTTATACATATAGAACAGTAGTGTGTTTCAAATTTTTTTACTACAGGTTCTCTGGGTGTAGCTTGTTGGATGTGGCATGGCTTGGTGGGCGTGGCTTGGTGGACATGGCAGAGGAAGGATATTGTAAAATCTCCATTCCCACCCCACTTCAGGGGAAGGATACTGTAAAATCTCCATTCCCATCCCATTCCAGAGGAAGGATACTGTACAATCTCCATTCCCACCCCACCCCAGGGGAAGGATACTGTAAAATCTCCATTCCCACCACACCCTAGGGGACGTTTACTGCAAAAATCCCCATTTCCTCTTGATCAGCTGGGAATTGGGAGGCAGAGAATAAATGGGGGTGGGGCCAGTCAGAATTTCTCCGAACTACTCAAAAAGTCTGCTACCGGTTGTCCAGAACTGGTCAGAACCTGCTGAAATCCACCTCTGATATAGAACCACTCATCAGAGAATGCCAATAGTTGAGGGTGCCATGCATGTGACTGTTGATTTTAGACCCTCCAATTTTCTGAAGCAGTCTTATATTGTCCCACCAGTGTCTTCTCCAAAACTTTCTTTTTCATGTGTAGAGTTCTCTATGAACTGAATAGCATTCCCTTTATTTGGCTAATAGCTAGGAATATTTAAAAAAAACACAACACCCACAAGTTTTTCCTATCAACATTCTTTCTTTCATTTTTGTAGGCAGGAGATCATAATTGAGGAAAGTGGCAGTATCCCTATATTTGATATAAATTGCGTTTTGGGGAAGATATATAGAATCAAAAACTGTTTCCTTTGCAATCATGATTCTTATAGAGTTTTCTTTAGCTAGATTTATTGAGATGCGTAGGATGGGTTTACAAGAATCCCAGGAACTAAGTGTTTTAAAATCCAAACAAATATGTCCCTGATCATATTAAAAATTTTCTTTAGAAGATCACTCTTCCTGTGATCTGGTGAAAAAGTGTGTCTTTTCCTGATAAATGGGAGGTTTCTACCCAGTTATTTCTTAGGCATTTCCTGAATAGTTATCAGACTGGGAACCATCTCTTATGAAAAGGAAACATCAGCAAGAAGGTGAGGGGAATATCCAAGAGACTGAGAGGTGAGGTAAAAAAAATAAAATCCTAGGCAATGGGAAACCACTAACCTGTAACTCCAAATTGCAGTATTTTTTTCCTGGAATAGCAATTGAGCCTTGATAATTGGCTAATTGCAGAAGTGAAGAACTGGCATAAAATAGGATTCAGGAAATGGTTTTAATCTTGGACTGGGACAAGCTTTATGTATGGATGGGCTGGAAGGGTTCTAGCCAACTCTATCTATTTTAATCTAGCTTCTGGTTGTTGGTTGTATCCAACAGGGGCTCAAGACTAAAGTGTTACTGTTATCTCATTTGTCCTGTTATATAACAACAGAGTTGGAAGGGACCTTGGAGGCCTTCTAGTCCAACCCCCTGCCCAGGCAGGAAACCCTACACCATCTCAGTCAGATGGTTATCCAACATTTTCTTAAAAATTTCCAGTGTTGGAGCATTCACAACTTCTGCAGGCAAGTCGTTCCATTTATTAATTGTTCTAACTGTCAGGAAATTTCTCCTTAGTTCTAAGTTGCTTCTTTCCTTGATCAGTTTCTACCCATTACTTCTTGTTCTACCCTCAGGTGCTTTGGAGAACAGCCCAACTCCCTCTTCTTTGTGGCAACCCCTGAGATATTGGAACACTGCTATCATGTCTCCCCTAGTCCTTCTTTTTATTAAACTAGACATACCGAGTTCCTGCAAACGTTCTTCATGTTTTAGCCTCCAGTCCCCTAATCATCTTCGTTGCTCTTCTCTGCACTCTTTCTAGAGTCTCAACATCTTTTTTACATCGTGGCGACCAAAACTGGATGCAATATTCCAAGTGTGGCCTTACCAAGGCATTATAAAGTGGCACTAACACTTCACGTGATCTTGATTCTATCCCTCTGTTTATGCAGCCCAGAACTGTGTTGGCTTTTTTAGCAGCTGCTGCACACTGCTGGCTCATATCTAAATGTTAGTTAGTGTGTAGCAAGACTTTGCAATTGAATAGACTGCATTTTAAAATGGATCGCTTCTAGTCTAGACCCGGAATGAGATGGGTGTTTTATTTAACAAAATAATTACATGTTTGCTGAAGACCACTAGGGAACAAGTTGGATATTCTCAGAAGCCTAGCCGGGGGGAAAAAAAGTCACTACTCCTTGCTTACATTATATGACGTATGCATTCAATTCTTAATTCATCTCTGAACCTTTCTTCATTAACTGTTTACATAAGGCTCTTTAACGGTGCCTTATTCTGAAGTAAGACTGAATCCCATTTCTCTCATTGCACGCAGGCAAGCTGAAATAAACACTTGACTTGTGATTAACACATGGAGCCACTTATGCCTTATATCTGGCATTTATACAAATATCCATTGATTACAGGCATAAGCAGTTTATTACTATGCATTTTTGTTGTCCAGTTTCATGGGCTGAAAGCAAAAGGTAGTAGTTTTCCAAAAACACCACACTACTAACCAGAGCTTATGAAACATTTGCTAGACCAATTCTAGAATACAGTTCGCCTGTTTGGAACCCTCACCCCATCTCTGACATCAATACAACTGAACATGTCCAGAAATATTTTACAAGAAGAGTTCTCCATTTCTCTGAAAACAACAAAATACCTTATCCCACCCGACTTGAAATCCTAGGCTTAGAAAACTTGGAACTCCGTCACCTTCGACAAGACCTAAGTTTAATTCACAGAATCATCTATTGTAATGTCCTTCCTGTTAAAGACTACTTCAGCTTCAATTGCAATAATACTAGAGCAACCAATAGATTTAAACTTAATGTCAACCGCTTTAATCTAGATTGCAGAAAATATGACTTCTGTAACAGAATCATCAGTGCTTGGAATACTTTACCTGACTCTGTGGTCTCTTCCCATAATCCCAAAAGCTTTAACCAAAAACTCTCTACTATTGACCTCACCCCATTCCTAAGAGGACCATAAGGGGCATGCATAAGCGCACAAACGTGCCTACCGTTCCTGTCCTATTGTTTTTCTTTTCTTCTTCCCATATATATATATATATATATATATATATATATATATATATATATATATATATATATATATTTGTTTTCTGAGGTTTTCACGGTGTTTGTATATAGGTCTTTGGTTGTTCGGGTTTTCTCCGTGTAAAATTGGAAGTGTCTTGGCGACGTTTGAAGTCTCATTCGTCATCTTCAGGCTTCAGCCGTGCTTCTGGGAGCAATGTGTGATCGCAGCTGTTTCTTCCTTTTAACTGCTAGTGGGGTTTGAACTGATTGGGTGGGAGCTTGGCTGTGCTCTGATTGGATGGGGTTTTCTGTGCTCTGATTGGCTGGGGGTGTGTCCTGTGTTGGTGGGGGCTTGGTTGTGCTCAGTCTAGTCTGTGCTGCAGGGGGAGCACAGAAAAACCCCCATCCAATCAGAGCACAGCCAAGCTCCCACCCAATCAGTTCAAACCCCCACTAGCAGTTAAAAGGAAGAAACAGCTGCGATCACACATTGCTCCCAGAAGCACGAAGCTGAAGCCTGAAGATGACGAATGAGACTTCGTCGAAACATCGCCAAGACACTTCCAATTTTACACGGAGAAAACCAACAACCAAAGACCTATATATATATATATATATATATATATATATATATATATATATATATATATATATATATATATATATATATATATATATTTGTTTTCTGAGGTTTTCACGGTGTTTGTATATAGGTCTTTGGTTGTTGGGTTTTCTCCGTGTAAAATTGGAAGTGTCTTGGCGACGTTTGAAGTCTCATTCGTCATCTTCAGGCTTCAGCTTCTGGGAGCAATGTGTGATCGCAGCTGTTTCTTCCTTTTAACTGCTAGTGGGGTTTGAACTGATTGGGTGGGAGCTTGGCTGTGCTCTGATTGGATGGGGTTTTCTGTGCTCTGATTGGCTGGGGTGTGTCCTGTGTTGGTGGGGGCTTGGTTGTGCTCAGTCTAGTCTGTGCTGCAGGGGGAGCACAGAAAACCCCCCATCCAATCAGAGCACAGCCAAGCTCCCACCCAATCAGTTCAAACCCCCACTAGCAGTTAAAAGGAAGAAACAGCTGCGATCACACATTGCTCCCAGAAGCACGAAGCTGAAGCCTGAAGATGACGAATGAGACTTCGTCGAAACATCGCCAAGACACTTCCAATTTTACACGGGAGAAAACCCGAACAACCAAAGACCTATATACAAACACCCGTGAAAACCTCAGAAAACAAATATATATATATATATATATATATATATATATATATATATATATATATATATATATATCTTTAACAGGAAGGACATTACAATAGATGATTCTATGAGTTAAACTTAGGTCTTGTCGGCGGAGTTCTAAGTTTTCTAAGCCTAAGTTTCAAGTCTGGTAGGATAAGGTATTTTGTTGTTTTCAGAGGAGTGAAGAACTCTTCTTGTAAAATATTTCTGGACACGTTCAATTGTATTGATATCAGAAATGTGGTGAGGGTTCCAGACAGGCGAGCTGTATCTTTACTACGACTAGATATATCCAATAAGTATGAATATGGAGAGTTAAAAATGGTGTTAGTATGACTGCCGTATTGTGAATTTTGTATCTACGTATAAAAGAACAATAGATTGATTATGAAGCAGAAAGTAAAGTGAGCCGTGTCCAGCATCTGATTCAGAGAAGACACCTGTGCTTTGAAGGCTACATAAAAGAGGTAGGGGTGCGGCTTTCCCTCTCGTAAACCTGGTGTGAGATGAGAGGCTCCAGTTACTTACATTTCTATTTGCTGTATAAGTAGAGCCTTTCTCGCCTCTCTTCAAGGCAAGATGCTGCCAATTCTGGAAGTAGGCTGAGGCCGTAACTAGGAAACAAAATTAAACATCATTTTATGCTAGTAAACTAAGTAAAGCTGCAGCATCCTGGATTTTCTCAGAATTCAGCTGGCCAATTCAGCCTGCAATGCAGGAGTAAATAACGCTTTGATCTGGTGATTAAAAATATACTCTCCAATTGTGTTCAGATAGATGAGTTATGAGTACTTAAATTGGCTTCAGAGGCACGAGGCTGCTGGGAAATTTAACGGAGTGAAAGGCTGAAGAGGCAGAGCCAGTGGTGAAATTGAGCCGGTTCAATCCGGCTTGGGTAAACCGGTAGCGCCGGTGGTGGAAGGCTCCGCCCACCCGCCTGGACATCATCATGTCTTGTTTTTGACCTTCTGCACATGCGCAGAAGGCTCTATGCATGCGTGGAGGAGGTGTGCATGAGTATAGTGAGTGTATGTGTCAGAGGTGGGTTTCAGCAGATTCTGACCAGTTCTGGAGAACCGGTAGCGGAAATTTTGAGTAGATCAGAGAACCGGTAGTAAAAATTCTGACTGGCCCTGCCCCCATCTATTCTGTGCCTCCCAAGTCCCAGCTGATGGGGAGTAACCTTCCCCTGCCACACCCACCAAACCACTCCCACCAAGCCACACCCACAGAACCGGTAGTAAAAAAAATTGAAACCCACCACTGGTGTGTGTGAGTGTGTGTGCGTGCACTCACATTTACGAACCGGTAGCGAAGATAAAGTAAATTTCACCCTTGGGCAGAGTCTCTTCAGGTTTTTAAATTTTCATATCCAAGACTTTTTTTTTTTTTTTATTGAAAGAGTTTTTAAAAAAACAAAAACATTTTCCCCCCTTTTTTCCCCCTCCCTCCCAAAAAAAAACAAAACACCCCCCTCCCTCCCCCACCCCCCGGCTTCCCAGGTCAATCACAAGGTAAAGTTATACATAAACCAAACATAGAATAAAATTTTCCCTTCCAATCCAAATAACCACATCCAAAGCTTTTCGTGTCCCAACCCCTCCCATTACATAAAATAACTTTCTAATTATTCAAAGGCAATCTGATATTTCTTAATCTGATATCTGTTTTGTAGATAATCAATCCATTTTTCCATTCAATTAAATATCTTTCCTGCGTATTGTCTTTTAAAACGCTGAGATTTTAGCCATCTCAGCCAAATTAATAACTTTCAATATCCATTCTTCTATTGTAGGTATCTCTTCTTTCTTCCAGTATTGTCCAATCAACAGTCTTGCTGCTGTTATTAAGTTCAAAATCAATTTAGTCTCAATCCCTGTACAATCCATTATAATTCCCAAAAGGAAAAATTGTGGCAGGAACTTTATCTTCTTCTTCAGTACATTTTGAATAATCCACCAAATTCTTATCCAAAAGACCTTAATTTTCTTGCAAGTCCACCAAATATGAAAATATGTAGCATCATCACAATCACACCTCCAACATTTCGCTTGGATATTAGGATACATACATGATAATTTTTTGGGATCTAAATGCCATCTATAAAACATCTTATAAAAATTTTCCCTTAAATTCTGTGCTTGTGTAAACTTAACATTTCTAACCCAAATTTTCTCCCATGTTTCCAACATTATTGGTTCCTGAATATTCTGTGCCCATTTTATCATACAATCCTTTACCAAATCCTTTTCCGAATCTATTTCAAGCAACACATTATACAATCTCTTTATATGCTCCTGGGTCTGATTTCTAATTTGCTTTATTAAATTTTCCTCCCTTTGCATTATACCAATTTTTTGATCTTCTTTCCATCTAGCACTTATTTGCCCATATTGAAACCAAGTATAATTCCTCCCTTCTTCATTTAATACCTGTAATGATTTTAATTGCAATCTACCTCCTTCAGCATACAAAAGTTCTTTATATGTAATCATTTCCTGTTTCTGTTCTATATTTATATTCTCTATTGCATGTCTAGGGCTCGCCCATATAGGAATCTTGTAATCTAATTTATAGGAATATTTATTCCAGACCATAAAGAGCACTTCTCAACACATGATTCTTAAAAGCCCTATCCACTTTTTTTCCATAAAATAAGTACGCATGCCATCCATATAACAAGTCATAACCTTCTATATTCAAAATTCTTTCCTCTGTTAAGTTAAACCAGTCACTTATTACTGAAAGGGTTACTGCTTCATAATATAGTTTAAAGTTAGGCATTCTTAAACCACCTCTTTCCCGTGAATCCTGTATTAATATCCAAGACTTTTTCAACAGTGCAAAAAAAAAAAAAGTCTTTAGTGAGAATATAAAGCAAACTTGTGGTGGGAATGGAACTTCGCAGGTGCTTCATGTACCTTTGTTGCCGGGCGGTAGTGGTAGGCAAGTGGATGCATTTTAATTCAAAAATCTCTCAAGAGTTCCTCCATGTGAGGGCTATCTGGTAACTCAATTATGCACAAAGGTCCCTTAGATCAGAGGTCTCCAACCTTGGCAACTTTCAGCCTGGCGGACTTCAACTCTCAGAATTCCCCAGCCAGCTTTGCTGGCTGGGGGATTCTGGGAGTTGAAGTCCGCCAGGTTGAAAGTTGCCAAGGTTGGAGACCTCTGCCTTAGATTATGTATCTGAGTTCTTGGGCTGATGATGGCCAAACCACAGGGAGATTTAAAGTATTATGGACCCAGAGTTGCAAGAAAACAAATAAAAAGGATGACCAAATAATTCCTCAGAGTATTTGAGCTCTAACTTCACTCACCACAACCATTGGTCTTAAACTACTGGTCTCTAAATTACAGTTCATATGTTTTTATTTATTTGTCAATCATATATAACAGGTAAAAATATAAACATAATTTGGATACATGAAAAGAGAAAATAAAAAAGGAATATTAGGACAGAGACAGTAGGCATGCTGGTGCTCTTATGCACGCCCCTTACAGACCCCTTAGGAATGGGGTGAGGTCAACAGTAGACAGTTTAAGCTTAACGTTTTAAGGGTTTGGGAAGAAACCACAGAGTCAGGTAGTGCATTCCAGGCATTGACTACTCTCTTACTAAAGTCATATTTTCTGCAATCAAGTTTGGAGCAGTTTACCTTGAATTTGTATCTTATTATTTGCTCGTGTATTGTTGTGGTTGAAGCTGAAGTAGTCATTGACAGGTAGGACATTGTGGTAGATAATTTTATGTACTATGCTTAGGTCAGACTGAAGTCTGTGTAGTTCTAGATTGTCTAAGCCCAAAATTTGGAGTCTGGTGGCACAAGATATTTTATTGTGAGCAGAGGAGTGGAGGAGATATTTCCTTTCCTAGACAGAGAAATAAGGTAGGTAAGCAATAAGAGCAGGAGTGGCCTCTGACTTCCTGCCGGTTTCCATATTGAGTTTCTTTGTGGGAATTTGGCAAGGAGAATGAGAAATCTTCTTTCCTTCCCTTCTCCCCTTCCCATTCCCTTCCCTTTCCCCTTCCAGCGGGGAGCAAATGACTACTGCTGGGTGGTGAAGAGAGCAATGGATGGTGACTGGCTGGGAAACTGCCACAGAATGCTGAAAATTGAAGAGCAACAGCAACAGCCACAACTACCCCAAATTTCATTCGCTTGGGAGGCATGAGTCTTAGATTTTAGACACATTTTGTAAGTTACCACCATTTGTGGTACCTTGGTTCAAAAATTATTACCCTATGATGCACCGTTTTGCCCAGTCGAAGGTCATGACGATAAGACCTGGTAGAATACAAGTGTAATACAAGTAGAATATAAATAAAGTCATAGGGGGGTCTCAAATACAAAGAAGCTGGACATTTTAGCTGTGGCTTGAATTTGATTACCGTATGTTTTATGGAGTATAAGACGCACCTTTGTTTCTGAGGAGGAAAATAAGAAAAAGGTGGATTGGCAGGTGGATTGGCTTCCCGGAATACCCCCAATCAGCTGTTCCCAGAGGTAGCAATAGGTTCCTTGATTATGAGCTCTGTGCCTTGCTTTTTTTTTTTTTTTGGCTTTTTTTCTGCCTCTGAAACTTCTGAAACACTGTTTCAGAAAAAAACCTTTTTTTCTGGCTCTGAAAGCCTCTGAAACAGCTTCAGAAAAAAAAGTCTCTGAATCTCTGTTTGGAGGCTTCTTTTCTGAAGCTCTGTTTTGAGGCTTTTTTTCTGAAGCTCTATTTGGGGGCTTCGTTTCTGAAGCTTTGTTTCTGATGCTTTTTTCAGCCTCTGAAACCTCTGTTTGAGAAGCTGGGCAGGGCTACATTTGGAGTATAAGACACACCAAAATTTTCATTCTCTTTTCTGGGGGGGAAAGTGCATCTTATACTCCGAAAAATACGGTAAATTCATCTCTATTCTATCCACAGTGGGGAAAATGGCCATAGCTAGAAGATAGCAATAGCAATAGCACTTAGACTTATATACCACTTCACAATGCTTTCCAGCCCTCTCTAAGCAGTTTACAGAGTCAGCATACTGCCCCCAGAAATTTGGGTCCTCATTTTACCCACCTCGGAAGGATGGAAGGCTGAGTCAACCTTGAGTCTGGTGAGATTTGATCTGCCAAACTGCTGGCAGCTAGCAGTCAGCAGAAGTAGCCTGCAGTACTACACTCTAACCACTGCGCCACTGCAGCTCTTATTGATTGAGGCATATCAAAGTTACACACATGTGGCAGGCAAATGACTCAATTCTATTGGGTTGTTGGAACATGAAATCAATTCATTTCTGTTTTTCAAAAGACCTAGACACGTATACAGGTGTGTATGTATGTATGTAATTTACCAATTAGTTCATGTTTAAAAGATAGATATATTACTACTTCAGCCCATTGGATACTTTCAATGTACTTTATCAATTTTGCATGTACCACTGATTAGTGAATTGTGCAGGAAATACTAGAGACGAATACCTACCTATTAATATTCCAAACTAATTCATCAATGCTCACTAAAATTATTATTCAAAATTATTACAATTATTAAATTGTAATGCAATTTAAAAGTATCTCTCTATATATCATAGACAATTGTATCCATTCCTCTTTTAAGACAATGTCATGAATTGACTTTTTCAGGCTCGTGTAATGATGTCCAGATAAGTTTCCTCACCTGGTGCTGTCTATTTATAATTCTCATAATCTAACTTATAATTATTGGACATATATTATTTCCCATGCTGGCTGATCTACTGTATATAACTGTAATTTCTAATGATAATTTTCAGCATATAACCGAGTAACAGAACAGAATTACAGGGTTGGAATGGACCTTGGAGGTCTTCCAGTTGAAGTCTCTGTTCAAGCAGGATACCAGGGGTCTCCAACCTTGGCAACTTTAAGACTTGTGGACTTCAACTCCCAAAGTTCCTCAGCCAGCAAAGCTGGCTGAGGAACTCTGGGAGTTAAAGTCCATAAGTCTTAAAATTGCTAAGGTTGGAGACTCCTGCCCTATACCATTCTGGACAAATGACTGTCCAATGTCTTCTTAAAAGCCTTCAGTGTGGGAGCACCCACAATTTCTGGAACCAAGGTGTTCCACTGGTGAATTGTTCTCATTGATAGGAAATTTCTCCTTGGTTCTGTGTTGGATCTCTCTCTGATTATTTTCCATCCGTAGTTATCCTTCCTTCAGGTTTTTTGAAGAACAGCTTGACTCTCTCCCTCTTCTTTGTGGTAGCCCCTTAGATACTGGAACACTGCTAACATGTCACCCCTAGTCTTTCTTTTCATTAAATTAGCCATACCCAATTCCTGCAACTGTTCTTCATGAACAAGCTATATAAAGTTGTTGGTGTATTTCTGCCAGAAATTCAGTCAGGTACAAAAAGGATGTAGGGCCACATTTTTATGGCATTAATTTATTCTGCTGAAATATGTAAGTTGGATGTGTAAAAGAGAACCCATTGTATAAACAAATGACAAGCATTCTTGGCACTACTTTTCAGTTCAAAGAGAGAGATTACAAAAATTCCCCAAGACGATTAGAAAAGAATAAGGGCTTCTCTTAACCCTTGTCCTTCTCTAAGCTCAGCTAACTAAGTTTAGTTTAGTTGGTTTGAAGAATGGCATTTCCCTGAGGTGATCAGATACTTTTGGGAATGTATACAACTCCTTCACTTCTAAATCTCTTGAGCTGACTTGTGGATCAAAAAAGGAGCAACAACTGTGTGAGTTGTGTGAATATATATATATTTTTTGGATAAAGAAAAGTCAAGTTATAATAAAGGGTGATCTTTAGATCATGCTTTCAGTGTGGATGGTAGAATTAGAAGTGGCGCATTTCAAAAGTACACTGCAACATTCTAGATTTCCTAGTGAACAAATGAATTTTCCAGAGTCTTCAAGTTCAAAACTTCTTGTTTGAGAAAATAAGAAAATAAAGTGAAGTTTCAGTGGACCCAAGGCAACTGAAATGGACCCAGAATTGTTTTCTTACGTAATTCGATGCTACTCTTTATTTTTGTTAGTTCTTATTCACCCCTGCCTCCAATCAATTTAGCAAAATATTTATGTGACACCAGCTGGAAAATCTTCCTTTATTTCCACAATATTTTACCATCCTGATTCTTCAAATCTTTCTTACTTCCTACCTAGGTGAGTTCGTCAAATCCAACATTTTTTTCCCCCAGTCCAAGGAAAGACATAGATGGATTTTGTTGTAGCCCATTAATATTCTGTGTTGTTCATTTTATAAGTGTTTATCTTTAATAAGCAACTAAACCTGACTTAAGGGGTGGGGTGGGGGAGAAATGAGGATCCCTAAAAGCTGTATAATTGCTCTTTAATTTCAAAGTCCAATCCTTTGTGTTTATTTAAAGGTAGTCTATTTTGGTACTTATTGTTCCTAGTGCTCTGTGTAAAAAAAAAAAAATCATTCATTTCAAGAAGCTGTTATGGTATTGATTTTGGTAAAGACTTCCATTAACTGACCAATCTAAATCTCATAAGTGATGTCAGGATAGTTACACATTTGCTTGCCTCGCATACTCAGCCATTACGTTAGAATGCAGGCAGTGTCAGAATCTACGGCTGTTAAATTATTTCTAAATACTGCACCCTAAACAGCTTAACAGTTCTGCAGTTTGAGACTGACACAGAAATGACAAGCTGCCACCTCTTTTGTTTTTTAAATATTAACATTGTATTGGGATAGTATTTTTGGAGTGAAAACCTGTGGCACGAGAGGATAAGTGAAATAAACAAAGGCAGCTGGGCTGCATGAAATAATGGAACAATAAGGGCCTTACAGCCGTTCTCATCACTCCAGTATGTTAATTAGCATTCTGTTGTGGCCACAACCCTGAAAACATGTAATCTGTATTGGTGTACTGTACAGCTGTGAACACACATTCTTTTTTTGTTAGTCCCTCGAGTTTGTCTTGCCATTGGCATATGTGTCCAGGCCAAAAGTCAAACCATTCCTACTAAAGTATCTGCTTGAGAAATAAGAATCTCGTCTCTATCTTTGGAGTCTTTTTTTTTTATTACCCTGTGATGCAACCGTGGGGCAACCAGCACTTCTATACTTTCTTTATTTAAAAAAAAGAAATGGAGACTCTAGAAAGAGTGCAGAGAAGAACAACAAAGAGGATGAGGGGACTGGAGGCTAAAACATAGGAAGAACGGTTGCAGGAATTGGGTATGTCTAGTTTAATGAAAAGAAAGACTAGGAATGGCATGATAGCAGTGTTCCGATATCTCAGGGGCTGCCACAAAGAAGAGGGAGTCAAGCTATTCTCCAAAACACTTGAAGGCAGGACAAGAAGCAATGGGTGGAAACTAATCAAGGAGAGAAGCAACCTAGAACTAAGGAGAAATTTCCTGACAGACAGAACAATTAATCAGTGGGACAGCTTGCCTCCAGAAGTTGTGGATGCTCCAATACTGAAAGTTTTTAAGAAGAGATTGAATAACCATTTGTCTGAAGTGGTGTAGGGTTTCCTGCTTGAGCAGGAGGTTGGACTAGAAGACCTCTATGGTCCCTTCCAACTCTGTCATTCTATTCCTATTCCCTATTCCCTATTCCCTATTCCCTATTCCCTATTCCCTATTCTATTCTATTCTATTCTATTCTATTCTATTCTATTCTATTCTATTCTATTCTATTCTATTCTATTCTATTCTATTCTATTCTTTGCTTTAATCTTGTTTTGATTTTATGGGTGGCACATGTTTGGGGCATAGGGGGAATGAATGATGAGTCCAAATTGAATTATGGAGCTTGCACCAGAACCTCAAGATCTCTACTATGCAGCGAGCAAGTTGACCGTTGAGTTAAAATGGATATTCTGTTGTCAGCTGTGAGTTGCATTGATGTTCTTGATGGAGGTGAGGAATGGAAAGGCCGGTGTAGGATGCAAAGTCAGAAGACGTCAGCAGGACTAAAGTTCTCTATTTCTTTTCTCAGTGTTTGGAGTGAATTTGGGTATTTGCTACAGTTTTCAAGTATTTTACACGTCAAAAAGGTGGAATATTTTTCAACCATCCCATCATTAACTGAGGATGGTTTTCTGAGGACCACATAAAGGGATCAGGCCCAGGAGTGAAATCCAGCAGGTTCTGACAGGTTCTGGAGAACCGGTAGCGGAAATTTTGAGCAGTTCAAAGAACTGGCAAATACCACCTCTGGCTGGCCCCAGAGTGGGGAGGTAATGGAGATGTTGCAATATCCTTCCCCCTGGAGTGGGGAGGGAATGAGGATTTTGCAGTATCGTTCCCCCAGGAGTTGGATGGGAATGGAGATTTTGCAGTATCCTTCCCCTGCCACGCCCACTAAGCCACACCACGCTCACAGAAACTGTAGTAAAAAAAATTGGAATTTCACCACTGATCAGTCCTGATCGTATCTGCCACCTCTATAACCTGTATGATCTAGAGTCCTAGCAAGTCACCTTGTGTCAAAATCTGTCTTCTGCAAACACAGCTTTTTTCCTGACATGTTTTCTTCTTCAGGTGATGCTTTTGAGCTTACCTTCCTAAAAAGTAGCCAGCCTGCTTGGGTGTATATTTTTTTCTATTACAAAACTCGTCCTCCTTGTATAGCTGCCTATGCAAAGCTCTGAAGTGCTGCTTTGCTTTTCAAAAGTCATGTGTGGAAGCATTCTTCCAAGTTACTTTGTGAAGTAATACTTCCCCCCCCCCGCCCCGCCTTTTAAAAGTGAAGTAACAGCTCCTCTATGCTCCTCTTAAGATCCTCAGTTCTAGTAACTGAAATTGGCTTATACACAGGTAGGCACATATTCCTCTTTCAACTTTTCTGATCAGCTTCTAGAAGAGGTTTCAAGGATGCATGAAGTGGCAGATTCAAGGAGATTTCACTGAGCTGGCTATGTGGTGCAATTCCTTCTCAAACGACATTATACCTTCAGATCTGGCCTCCATGGCTTCTGATCCAAAAGAAGTCAATTCCTATTTATTTATTTATTTATTTATTTATTTATTTATTGATTGATTGATTGATTGATTGATTGATTGTTTATTTATTTATTGTTTCAATTTATATACCGCCCTTCTCCGAAGACTCAGGTGTACAGCATAGATAAAACAATATACAAAAAATAAAATAAAATACAATACAATATATATTTAAAAATCTAATTCCATCAGCCGAAATTTAAAATAGGAAAGTAAAATTATAAAATAAAATAGCCCCACTAAAAATCCCACTAAAATCCCTCAATTAAAATTTATCATTAGGCCAGTCCTGCTTGATGAAAGAAAAAAGTCTTAAGCTCGCGCTTAAAGGTCCGGAGATCGGGGAGTAAGCGTAGCCCCACCGGTAGTTCATTCCACAGGGCAGGAGCCCCCACAGAGAACGCTCTTCCCCTGGGGGCCGCCGGCCGACATTGTTTGGCCGACGGCACCCCAAGGAGGCCCTCCCTGTGAGAGCGCACAGGTCGATGGGAGGCTACTGGTGGCAGCAGGCGGTCCCGTAAATATCCCGGTATAGGAATTGATCTGGATATCTGGCAGTTTTTGAATCCTGGGGACAAACATCTCGATGGGATAAGGAATCCCATATCACACCCGTGTGAATTTCACCAAAATATGCTGCTTTTATTTTTCTTTATAGTATCATAGTAATGGGGGCAAAGGGGACATAATTCAGGCACCCCTTTTATTCCTTCCATTTGAAGGACCGTGTTCACCCAATGGATCTACTTCCTCTAGCACAATGATTGGGAAGGCATCTCCCCATGTGGGCAAAACAAACAAAACAAACAAAACAAAAAAATAAACAATAAAAATAAACAAATAAAAATAAAAATAAACAAAAATAAACAAAACAAAACAAAACAAAAACCAAGCTTAGAGTCTGTGGAGATTTTCAGTCATCCAGGTCTTTGGTTGTCCCAAAGATGCTTTTTCAAAAGGCAACTGGACTTTATTTTTCTTTGAAGATGTTTCTTGTTTTCATCCAAGGAGCTTCTTCACTTCTTCAAGGACCCCCACAGTCACTAGGTGTTTGTAGTGCATCACTCCTCAACTGGTTTATTCTAAGGGAGTCAGCTCCGTAGAAATCAAGATGAAACATTGCACAATAAAACGGCAATATTGTGGGAAATAAGTGGAAACCATCTGTAAAGAGCTAAATGTGGGCCACTTGTCAAATAAAAATTTATTCATCTTTTAAAACAGCGGTTGGATTTAAGAAATAATTGGAACAAGTAGCTACTTCTAAAGAGTTACTCTTTTTTTTTTTCCTTTTGCCCTGTGATGGATTTTTGAATGAAGTAATATTATTTTCCTCGTTCAAGATGCCTTTTCACAATAGATAGGCATTTGTCAACACCATTCGTTGGGGTCCATTTATCATCTCATAGTGATGATTCTCGTGTGTTTAGGGAGGCAGATATTTCTCTCTCTCTCTCTCTCTTTGAGAAAATAACTTGGTGATGCTCTTGGGTGAATGCATTCTTTATTCATACTCAAATGATAACAGCGATGACTTAGTTCGTATTTCTGGGCTAATCTACTTCAAATTTGATCTTGAAAAATTACCCTTACTGTGCACAACACACACACACACAAACATAGCATAGTGTTTAAGCCATTGTGTTGATCTAAAGTTGTTCTCCTTCTCCCTGCCCCCCCCCTTAAAAATAATGAATAAACTGTTTGGTGATTGTGATGGGAGTGCCTGCCCACTTGAAAATAAAATGAGAATAGGGCTGGGGAGGATTCTTAGCTCTTTTATTTAGGATACAGCTTTTTATTCCGATAATTAGATTCGTCACACTTTTTTTTTCTCTTTTGCTTTTTTAGTCAACTCATATAAGGAATGATCCCAAGACTTTCCTATTTGACTTTTTATAATATTACATGTGATTGTAAGTAAGTAAGTAGCAAGATAGTAAGGTATGCATGTGCAGGCTGGTTTTAGGGTCAATTATTGACGGTCAAATCAAACCCAGACATTTCTCTCTCTCTCTTTTTGTAAATGGAAAGAACATTAGCAATTGTGATAAACATTTCTCCTTCCTTCCTTCCTTCCTTCCTTCCTTCCTTGCTTCCTTCCTTCCTTCTGTAGGAAGTTAGCACCCACCCCCCTCCTAGAAGAATGAAATATTTTCTAAAATATTTCATTCTTCTAGGAGGGGGGTGAGTGCTAACTGGAACTGAACCCAGATGGATATTTCTTTCTTTCTTCCTTCCTTCCTTCCTTCCTTCCTTGCCTCCCTCCCTCCCTCCCTCCCAAATTTTTTTTTGTAAATAGAAAGAACATTAGCAATTGTGATAAACATTTCTCCTTCCTTCCTTCCTTCCTTCCTTCCTTCCTTCCTTCCTCCTCCTCCCTCCCTCCTCCCTCCTCCCTCTCTCTCTTTTGTAAATGGAAAGAACATTAGCAATTGTGATAAACATTTCTCCTTCCTTCCTCCCTCCCTCCCTTCCTCCCTTCCTTCCTTCCTCCCTCCCTCCCTCCCTCCCTCCCTCCCTCCCTCTCTCTCTTTTTTGTAAATGGAAAGAACATTAGCAATTGTGATAAACATTTCCCCTTCCTTCCTTCCTTCCTTCCTTCCTTCCTTCCTTCCTTCCTTCCTTCCTTCCTTCCTTCCTCCCTCCCTCCCTCCCTCCCTCCCTCTCTCTCTTTTTTTGTAAATGGAAAGAACATTAGCAATTGTGATAAACATTTCTCCTTCCTTCCTTCCTTCCTTCCTTCCTTCCTTCCTTCCTTCCTTCCTTCCTTCCTTCCTTCCTTCCTTCCTCCCTCCCTCCCTTCCTCCCCTCCTTCCTTCCTCCCTCCCTCCCTCCCTCTCTCTCTTTTTTGTAAATGGAAAGAACATTAGCAATTGTGATAAACATTTCCCCTTCCTTCCTTCCTTCCTTCCTTCCTTCCTTCCTTCCTTCCTTCCTTCCTTCCTTCCTTCCTTCCTTCCTTCCTCCCTCCCTCCCTCCCTCCCTCTCTCTCTTTTTTGTAAATGGAAAGAACATTAGCAATTGTGATAAACATTTCTCCTTCCTTCCTTCCTTCCTTCCTTCCTTCCTTCCTTCCTTCCTTCCTTCCTTCCTTCCTCCCTCCCTCCCTCCCTCCCTCCCTCCCTCCCTCTCTCTCTTTTTTGTAAATGGAAAGAACATTAGCAATTGTGATAAACATTTCTCCTTCCTTCCTTCCTTCCTTCCTTCCTTCCTTCCTTCCTTCCTCCCTCCCTCCCTCCCTCCCTCCCTCCCTCCCTCCCTCTCTCTCTTTTTTGTAAATGGAAAGAACATTAGCAATTGTGATAAACATTTCTCCCTCCCTCCTTCCTTCCTTCCTTCCTTCCTTCCTTCCTTCCTTCCTTCCTTCCTTCCTTCCTTCCTTCCTTCCTACCTTCCCTCCCTCCCTCCCTCCCTTTCTCTTTTTGAATTTGCCTTCATAGTTTTAAAAGTATCCAAATTAATGGGAGGATTTTGCACTCCAGATGTGGCTATATTATAATAGAGTCTTATAAATGCTGAGAAAGTGGAGGGGAGGGTGGAAAAGGAAAAAAAAAGGGGGAACACCAACACCCCCCCCACAAAACCTAGCTTGGAAGGAAGGAGAACGAAATCAAGAGCACACCTGGGTTTGACAAAGATTGCATTTACTGACTGCTGCGCTATCACATTACAGAGGCAGACCAAATCTTTGGGAGCAGCTGTAAAGAAAGGCTTGGCAAATCGGTATGCAAAAAAGCAGCGCATTGTTAACTTAATCAGATGCCTAGAAAAAAAAAGATGTGCCAGACCAAGAGGGTGATCTATAAACAAGCAGGGAGCCTAGAGACCCAAGGGGATCCCTCCCCTCCCGCCTTTTCTTAAGGTTCCATCCTGAATCAGATTATTACTCTTTTTTTTCCTCTTTTTCTTTTTAAAATCATCCCGCTTCCTTTCCATGTTGCTATTCAGTCTACATTTCATTCCGGAATTGTATCACGGTCTGAATTTGAGCTCCTGCAGAACACATACAGATGGAAGGGGAACTTTGCTTGGAACGCTCAACATTAGCTTTTATGTTTATATACCCTGTTTTTTTTTTTAAAAAAAAATCTGAGGTTCTGTTTTAAAAGAAGATTTTAAAACAAACAAATGAGACTACATTAGCTGGGTGGGGCCCGCCTGGATATTCATTTTAGCTGAAAAAAATCCTTTTTAAAAAATCTTAATCCCTGGGTTTTTCTTTTGTTTTTTTAAATGTGTACTTGCAACTTCCCTTGCAATGTAATTAATAAATCAAGGAATGATCAGAATACCAAATATAACAAAATACAGACATCTGATTTAGTAGCAATTCTGTTTTTGATACTGGCAGAGCCAAGATTTTAAAAACAACAACAGAGAAATCATATGCCCCGTCAGTTCAAATGATACCACCCTTAAAATATTCAGATTTATTGGGGGAAGAAAGATACTGTTGTTTATTGTTATTTTCTTTTTACAAATATATTTCCTATTATCTCATTTAGAGGAAGGGAGAGAGGGAGGGAGGAAGGAAGGAAGGGAAGGGACAGAGGGAGGAAGAAAAAGGCTGCATTTTATAAACCGAAGGCGCCTAGAATTAATTCTGTCTTCAAGAGAAGTTTCACTCACCTGTTATTCATGTTCCCTATTAATGTTAATGGGGATATATGGCAAAATTGACTTCATCTTTAAATCTAATATCATAAAAAATAAAAGAGTAATGCTATTTAATCACCCACAGCTTAATAGTGCCTCTGTTGTTTACTGCCTTTTCACTAATTGCTCTGTACTAATGTGTTTTTGTGTGATTTCCAGTAGTGCTAAAAGAACAGAGATCCATAACCAATTAAATATAGTATTTTATGTTAAAAATATATCTGTTGCCGGCCACAAATGAACTGAAGAGAGTGCCAGTGTTGTTGTTGTTGTTGCTGTTGTTTTTGTTGTTGTTGTTTTGGTGTGTTTTGTAGGAGCAAGGAGAAGGTTGGCGTGAACATAATCTCTCCGTTTACATGACAGCATGATGATATTTACAAACAAGGGGGCAAACTGAAGGAAGCCGAAGCATTTTTGCATTCTTCTCTTTTTAATTAGCATTAGCATCTCTCTTTTCTATAATAGTTTCAGTCATCCAGCAATATCTGGAAGGAAGGAATGCAGCTCTGCCTTAGGGACTACGGTTTTAAGTCTTTGGGTTGGCATTGAAGGAAATAGTTAGAATCTTTGGTCTTCATTCTGACTGGGTTTTTGTTTCAGAGTGAGCCCCAAAGGAGCTTTTTCCAAAAGGCAACTGGACTTGGTCCTGCCTGCCTGCCTGCCTGCCTGCCTGCCTGCCTGCCTGCCTGCCTGCCTTCCTTCCTTCCTTCCTGGGGGATTCTGTCAATTTCATTTTTGACAGTTTTCTCTTTCAAATTCAGCAGCAAAGACCACATGAATATTTGCATGCATGTTGGTGTATGAATCATTGCATGCAATGTGTTCACTTTTACTGGCAATTTTCCTTCCTTCCTTCCTTCCTTCCTTCCTTCCTTCCTTCCTTCCTTCCTTCCTTCCTTCCTTCCTTCCTTCCTTCCTTCCTTCCTTCCTTCCTTCCTTCCTTCCAAAATGTTTCACTTCTCATCCACGAAGCTTCCTGAATGAGAAGCGAAACCTTTTCAAAGGGGTGGGGGAGGGGAAAAGAAAACTCTCCAAAGGTGACTTTTGGAAAAAGCACTTTTGGGATAAACATGATCCGGATGATTGAGAATCTCCATAGATATTTCAGGGGGAGGATGAGTGGTAGTGTAGTGATTTGGATTCAGAATTTTTGAAAAATGCTTTGGAGGGGAGACGTGGGTACCCGCAGTTGCTGGGACCTTGACAAAGTTGCCTCCATTCTCCAATTTGCATGGCAGCTGTGCCATTGCATGAAAATGCATAAATGCATAAGTTAGAATGCAGCATTGCAGGCTAATTCTGCCCACTGCCAGAAGTTCGATCCTGACTGGCTCGAGGTTGACTCAGGCTTCTATCCATCTGAGGTCGGTAAAACGAGGACCCAGATTGTTGGGGGAAATATACTGACTGTATAAACCGCTTAGAGAGGGCTGGAAAAGCATGGTGAAGCTATATATAAGTCTAAGTGCTATTGCGATTGCTATAAATTGAATGACTGAGACGCTAAGTGGATGAGACAGTGTTATACTTATTATTTTTTATTTATTTGTCACAACAGTATATATAAGCATAAGCATAAAATAACTATACGATATATAAGCATATATATAAGCATACGTATGTAATAACTATAAGGAATTGGATACAATCAAAGGGAACATTAGGACAGGAACAGTAGGCACGTCAGTGCTCTTATGCATGCCCCTTACAGACCTCTCATTGCCTGCTTAACTCCAACATATATTTTCTTGGGACCGCATGGCTATAAACTATGCAAACATGGATAAAGATCTTTGGCAGATGCCTTGCGTGCCTTGATATCCCCTTCAAAGTACCTGCTCTGTTTTACAAAAAAAAAAAAAAAAATAGCTGCCTATCCTAATTAGAAAGCAGTTTTCAGTGGGTGCTTACTAAGACATCCCTGCACTAACCAAGAAGTAAGACCAAAGATCCAGCCTCGTGCAATATTTACATGATGTTGGTAGTGGGTTGCTGGTGATGGTGCCCTCCAACTTGGAAGATACGAGAGCGAATGCATCAAGAATGAAAATCGAAACCGAACACCAAATCAGGTCAACGTTAAGAAGTTGGATTATTTATTTATTATTCACATTTCTAAGTTGCGCTCGGAGTCTGGAGAACATACAGAATTAAAAACAAAAATAAAAACATCAAACGAAACAGAAAAGAAAATGGCCATTCCCATGGAACGTAGATCCACTAAAATCTCTGCAAAGCATCTCCCGGAGGGAGCCTGCATCTTGGAGGAAGAGCCTTCAATACATGTTTAAAAAGACAGCAGGGTTGGGACAGAATAACATTAACCAAATTAACTGCGATCTGCACATCTCTAGCCAGACAGATGACTGGGTGACACGGTTGCAGGGAAATCTGGTAGGAATGAAGAAAGATCAAGCTTTATGTATGATGCATCAATAAAAATTGTAGTGAACCCTCTCTGGGATCCTAAGTTAAAAGGACACTGATTAGCTGCTCATGAGTGCATCCAGTTGCTTGCATCTCACACTGTTGCAGTTGAATTCTTCCTCTATTTCATCATTTGAGGATGGCCTGATCTCTTTAACTTTTTAATGCCTCGTTTTGTTCTCCGTTGCATTGTTACTATTTGCAGTAGTCAAACATTTTCATACGGGCCAGGCAGTATGTGTTTTCGAAACGGTAGTAATAAAAATAATTGCTAGAACGTTAAAAAACAAACAAACATATATACCTCTAAAACTAGAGGTGGGTTTCAGCAGGTTCTGACCAGTTCTGGCAAACCAGTAGCAGAAATTTTGAGTAGTTCAGAGAACCAGTAGTAAAAATTTTGACTGGCCGTGCCACCATCTATTTTCTGCCTCTCAAGTCCCAGTTGACTGGGAGGAAATTGGGATTTTGCAGTAACCTTCTCCTGCCACGCCCACCAAGCCATGCCACACCCACCAAGCCTCACCCACAGAACCGGTAGTAAAAAATGTTTGAAACCCACCACCGTCTAAAACACATTTTTTTTAATTTAAACTTCTAAAATGAGCAGAGGATTCCTTGACGTTATCCCTTGCTCCACAGGGAACTCAAAAGCCACCATGTGCAAAGTTGTGTGTGTGATTTTATGCAAGACAACTTATCTTATGAATCTGTATCAAGTAAAGAGCAAACAGCTAACAACAAGATTGAACTGTTGCCTGCTAGACAAATCTGGAAGGACTGGGAAGCAGAAGCCCATTGAACAAAACCCATTCCTTAACTTCTTGAGAGAGAGAAAATGAGATCAATTAGGACCACAGCCATTCAGTGACAGACAGTTGTCGGTGCGTAATCAACATCTTTAGAGGTGGGTGACCATAGGATGTTTGGTCCGTTAAGCAACCTGAAGATATTTTACAATGATGGAACTTCAGTCTTGTACTCCTGGTGTAAGGCCAGTAGTTGATGCATCACAATTCTCCCAGTGGGTTTTTTTTTTTAATTCAAACGTGCTTCAGATGAAGTAAAACAGGTTTGGCTTATTGTGAAGATATATAGCAATTAAAGTGGATGCCGTGCAAGAGCAGAGAGAAGGATGAAGAAGGATGTATTTTAACTGCCTGTGAACCGCCCTGAGTCCTTAGGGAGATAGGGCGGTATATAAATTTGAAAAATAAATAAATAAAAATAAATAAGAAACATTTTTCACAGTTATGTTAAATTGCCCACAAAGACAGGGTCATCATTGCTAACTATAGCAGTCAAAAGAGGTGTACCTTTGAGTGGAAGATAGTAATAAATAACAGAAGAGTGATGATGATGCTGGAAAAGAGCAGGCAGAGCCTGGAGGTGGAGTCAAGTGAGTAATCAGCCTGGAGTCCTTAGGTTCCCATAAACAGTCTATGTCCAAGCCCTCTTGAATTCCTTTGACTCTTTATATAGCGCCAATTTAGTGCTGACTAGATTTTTGTGAATGGGCATGATAAATAAATAATCTTAACTGGAACATAATGTGTGGCCCCAATCCAAGGATGAAATGCTCCTGGTTTGGACTGGATCGGCTGATCCGGTAGCGATGGCGGCGTGTGGTTCGAAGACACCCCTTCCCGCCCATGCCCACCCAATGCCCGGTTGCCCGCTTCCCCGCTTGCTGCTTCTTTTAAAAAATGCTTTTAAAAAGTAAAAAAAAAGAGGCTCTGATGATCACAGCTGAGTTGTGCGATCGTCAGAGCCTTTTTTTAACTTTTAAAAGCATTTTTTTACAGCCGAATAGGTTGTAAAAAATGCTTTTAAAAGAAAAAAAAAAGATTGCATGCCACAGCTGATCAGCCCCCCTCCCCCCCCGGTGCACTGTTCTACTTACCCCATGACTCCTTCTGGCGTGCACTGCACACGCGCACCTTGCATTTGGTGCATGGTGCGCACTGTGCATGTGGGCACACAGCGCATATGCACAGCCAGCAAACCAGTAGTAAACCGGTTCAGATTTCACCACTGCCCCAATTATTCACACCTCATACATCTCCTTCCTTGCTTCTGATATGTTTAGACCAATGTAGTTGGGTTGGATACATCAAGGGAATTACTATATTTCTTAAAATCAAATTCAGCATCAAGGGATTCTGGGCACATAAAAATAATATGTTTTATGACAGATGATATTATAAGCTTTAATACAGTTTGAGTTATAGTAACTTCTTAATCAGCAAGGGATAGATAATGTTTTTGACAAATCCCCATTTATATTTGGGGAGGTGTGATCTTGAATCACCCACCAGAGACAAAGTGGAGGTGTCTTTCTATCATTTCCTTCTTTTGTCTCCTCTCTTTCTTTATCCCTTCTGGAGGGGTGCTAGGAGATGGACAAGTCCCTTATAGAGGATTTTGAATTAGCAGGATCAGGGGTGAAATCCAGTCGGTTCTGACAGGTTCTGGAGAACTGGTAGGGGAAATTTTGAGCAGTTCAGAGAACTGGCAAATACCACCTCTGGCTGGCCCCAGAGTGGGGTGGGAATGAAGATTTTGCAATATCCTTCCCCCAGGAGTGGGGTGGGAATGGAGATTTTGCAATATCCTTCTCCTGCCATGCCCATCAAGCCACACCACGCCCACCAAGCAACGCCCACAGAACCAGTAGTAAAAAAAATTAGATTTCACCACTGAGCAGGATCCCATATGGGTCGGTTACCAGGAGTAGAGTTTAGTCTTCTGAACTTTTGGACTCAGGGAACTTCTCTCTCACCATTCCAAAAGCTCGGAAGACCAGACCTCTGGTCCCAGTGATTGAATGGGGATCCAGATTGGATCTTGCAACATTATCCTGGGACACGTATGTTTGCCATCTCCATTTATGATTTTGAACTGGTCTGAGATCCACCTGAAATTAGACAGGGGCTGCTAGTTGCCTATTTCCACTTTATATGTTACACAAAAAACAAGGTATATCCAGTTCCCACAGAACTATTCCTTTCCTGACACCTATTGGTAAAGAAAATTAATGCTTAGGATGGCTGTAGAACAGTGGTGGTATTTAGCCAGTTCTATCCGGTTCGGGCAAACCAGTAGCAGCGGCTGCGGGAGGCTCCGCCCACCTGCCTGGACATCATCACGTCCCGCCTTTGATGCTCTGCATATGTGCGGAAGGTTATTTTGACTGTGAAATCTTGAATCCTGTTTCTTGTTTTATTTGGTTGCCAATTAGATCCTTTCTTATTTAACAGATCAGGTGCAAAACTTTGAAAGGCACATCTGTTAACCCCATCATCTCACATGTGCAATGGACCTCCATGCTTTATTCACATGTTCATTGATTGAGCGTGGCAAAAATAATGCCGTGGGTTGTGTCATTTGTAAGGGAAAGATCAGGAAGCCAACTTTGAGAAACTACACATCAATAGCAGATAACATTTTGTTTGCTGAACATGCCATGGGCCATCCAGGGTGAAGTTTTGGAAATTAGACCTAAACTAGATTAGATGGACTATGACCAATGAATCGACTCAGTGTTAGGCAGCTTTGTATATTTATAATATATCAGGGATTGTAGCTTAGAAGGGGATTACATGATGTATAGTAGATGATCTCAGGTTCAATCTCTACCATTCCCATGTTTAAGTTTCAGATAGCTCAGAAAAGTCCCTGTCTGAAATCTTGGAAAATAATATTAATCAAAAAAGGACTAAAAACACTTAAGCAAACTTAGAAGAAAATCCAATATCTGAAAATGTATTTATTAAAGAAAGGATACTATAACCAAAAGAATTTCAACCACTGCAGTGATTCAAAATGGTAGCATTCTTTATAAAAGCATAGTTCAAATCTTCTTTTATTCCGTTTTTCTTCCTGCCTTGTATGATAAACTACTGGTCTCCTCTTTTCCATCCATCCTTCACTTCTAAACTTCCCAAATTTGTTTGTCTTTTTTTTTTGGTTTGTTTTTTTTACATATAGTGTGAGAACGAACACACTGTAGGTTGAGTCAGAC
This sequence comes from Ahaetulla prasina, assembly GCF_028640845.1. Taxonomy (NCBI): domain Eukaryota; kingdom Metazoa; phylum Chordata; class Lepidosauria; order Squamata; family Colubridae; genus Ahaetulla; species Ahaetulla prasina. Next base: position 10,687,868 of record NC_080550.1, read on the forward strand.
AAATTATCTGATCCATTTGGCACTTCCATTAAGTTTCCTCTCTTGCAATTTGGCCAATATTCATAAATAACACCAACCTGGTCTATGTTGTTTTCGTAATTGGGAGATACTGATAGAAGAGAATATGTGTAGTTCAGGGTTGAACTGTGGGCGTCTTTGGTACTTTCTGAGCTTCGTGTGTATATATATATATATATATATATATATATATATATATATATATATATATATATATATATATATATATATATATATATATATATATATATATATATATATATATATATATATATATATATATATATATATATATATATAGAGAGAGAGAGAGAGAGAGAGAGAGAGAGAGAGAGAGAGAGAGAGAGAGAGAGAGAGAGAGAGAGAGAAATGTTTCATTACCAAACTGGTTAAAACCATCAATTGCACTGCAGAGTAGACTTTGCAAACCCTACTTCATTACTAGCACTGATGTTGTTCCCCAGTTTGGTAATGAAATGTCTGCAAAAAAATAACCAAGCTCAGAGAACACCAAGGCTCCTGAGATGCAATGATATGGGCAGATACATATGAGTAGAATGGTGGCCTAACAATGAAGACGTTCGCCTCCCATTTAGGATGGTTGAGAGTACAGTCGTAGGTAGTGGCAGATTTTCTCTCTCCTAAGGCACAAAGCAAAATAAAATCTGTTGCGAACTCAGCATGGCGTCAGGAAGGGCATCCAACCGGCAAATGCTTAGCTCCATCTAGTCACCCTGATTCTACCTGAATTAAGGGATTACACTATTCGTAAAAGGAGTTGTTTAATGCTACGGGCATAAATCAATGGCTGGAGTTCCAGATGGGAAACTGCCATTATCCCAATCATGAGAATAAACAATGGTTTCCTTTCCAGATGAGTAGTGTGAACTTGACTCCCAGAATTCTGACCTGTAATCTCATGGCATTTTTGGACCCTTAACCACTTCTATTTGCAAAGTCCAGAGCGAGCTTCTGATGACAATAGGAAAAATCTGCTGAACTCAGTGAAGTTTCCACGTACGTGAGCAATAGAAAATACTTATGTTCTTTGGAGGTTGTTATAAGGATTAATTAATTAATGTTTGTACAGCACTCTGGATGTATAAAGTGCAGTAGAAGTGCTTAGCAATATTATTATTAAGTCCCTGTGCATCACTTATTTACCCTTAATATCTGAACAGAGTGTGGCTTTTGATTTTGTGAACTAATAGATCTAAGGAAGGAGGAGAGGCATTGCTGTGGCTATGAATTCAGGCAAATGTTGAATGGCTCTTATAACTAGGAACAATAATAATCAGGTGAAGAACAAAGTACCGGTTTGCAAAAAAAGAAAAGAAAAAAAAGTGCCTCTTTGCAAGGTTTTGTTTTTCTTTTGCAAGTTTGCAGTTTGCAGTTTACAGTTCGACTGAGAAGAAAAATGTTTTTCACTTAGACCAGGAATTATTTGCATGGCCAAGCAGTGAGTGTCACTACACTCACAGTGGTGAGAATTCAAGACACTACTAAGGGGATTGGTGATAGGAGGTTTCCTTTATGTCTGTGGATGGTGTGAAGAGGGTCTCCATTATCTCTAAGTAAATTATTTTTTGAAAGCAAAAGTAGGGGGGAAAAAACACTTTACTTCTAACCCCCAAATTATTATAGGGTAATCCTCAGTTTACAACAGTTTGTTGGTAGGAGCCAGGGTGGCGCAGTGGTTAGAATGCAGTACTGCAGGCTAATTCTGCTGACTGCCGACAGCCTGCAGTTTGGCAGTTCTATTCTCACCGGCTCAAGGTTGACTCAGCCTTTCATCCTTCTGAGGTCAGTAAAATGAGGATGCAGATTGTTGGAGGCAATGTGTTGACTCTGTAAACCGCTTAGAGAGGGCCGTAAAAGCATTGTAAGTGTTAATGCTATTGCTATTGCTATCTAGTGACTGTTCAAAGTCACAATGCTACTGAAAAAGTGGTTTATGACCATTTTTCAACTTATGACCATTCCAGCATCCCCACTGACGTACGATAAAATTTGGATGCTTGGCAACTGACTCATATTTATGATGGTTGCTATATTCCAGGGTCATGTGATCAGCTTTTTGGACCCTCTGACAAGCAAAGTCCATGGGGGGGGAGACAGATTAAGTGGGTTCAGTTCCAAGCCAGGAGAAAGACACTGGAAACATGGAAGCTGCTTGGAAAGATGGTTTAATGGTTGGACAGGACCACATGGTTTTGAGATCCTGGGCAAAAAAGCACATGGGAGAGAAAGAGAGAGAGAGAGAGATTGATACCCTCCATTGGGCTTTCCACCCACTGAGTTTAGGACAACCCTAAAACGGATGTCTGCCACCAAAGATTTTTTTCCATAGGCATCACTTATCCCCTTATTACAGATCCCTCAACATTTTAGGCTACATTTGAATCAATGTTCTAGGAAGACTTTGCTTGATCAGTGCTTGATCTGTGAGGATTTCTTCACAGGACAATCCTGTACAAGAACCAAATTGATTTTCTCGGGAGTTTTTAAATGCAGGAGTGATGCCCTGAATTCACTGGGCAGTAAAAGTGCCAAATTCTGCCTACAATACCCTATCCCACCAGACTTGAAAATACTCTATCCCACCAGACTTGAAATCCTAGGCTTAGAAAACTTGGAACTCCGTTGCCTTCGACATGACCTAAGTTTAACTCACAGAATCATTTATTGTAATGTCCTTCCTGTTAAAGACTACTTCAGCTTTAATTGCAATAATACTAGAGCAACTAATAGATTTAAACTTAATGTCAACCGCTTTAATCTAGATTGCAGAAAATATGACTTCTGTAACAGAATCATCAGTGCTTGGAATACTTTACCTGACTCTGTGGTCTCTTCCCATAATCCTAAAAGTTTTATCCAAAAACTTTCTACTATTGACCTCACCCCATTCCTAAGAGGACCATAAGGGGCGTGCATAAGCGCACAAACGTGCTTACCGTTCCTGTCCTATTGTTTTTCTTTTCTTCTTCCTATATATATGCTTATACCTCCTTATATTTACTCATATATGTGTTTATATACTATATAATCTTTTGTATGATACCTACATATATTGTTGTGACAAAATAAATAAATAAATAAATAACAGTCAAGAGCTGGATAGAGGACCCAAGAAGTAGAAGGATAGCAACTCCCTAGAATCTATCAGGTACATCCATTAGGATGAGAGTTGTAAGAATTTAGCCTGGCAAGATTCTGTCTGACATATGTAAGCAAATAAAGAAGTGAACAAAATTGAGAAAAGAGACCTTCAGATTGCAGGGAGATAGCTTTCCTTACTATAATGTGGAAAAGGTTTTTTATCCAGATTATCAATATTTCAAAGGGTAAATACTTTTTATCTTTTTTTGGGGGGGGGTTGTACAGTCTTTTCTTCTTCCTGGACACGCCTCTGGAGTTTCATCTTAAAGATGTCTTTATTATAAACAAATGCTTAGAGACTCTTCCTGTTAAGTCATTTGTGTGGTCCATGTTAGGTTTTGGCATCTATCTAGATGCTTTCTCCCCCGCCTCCCTTGCTGCCCCAAATTCTTCCATCTCCTCCTTGCTTTAATGCTCCAGCCTACTGTTGTGAAAAATACTCTGGCTGTGGCAATTAGGATTAAACTGCCCATTCGGAAATGGCCAACTTCTCCATCCCGACAGGTTCTGTCCGTTTCCAAATGTTTTTATTTATTTTTATTTTATTTTATTTATTTTTTTACTTTCCCCTAGACTTCTGAGGCATGTTGCGGATTGATCGCCCACAGCAGTCAAAAGAAGAAGCAGGTCAGGCCATTGTAGCTCACCTGAAGGCTAGCTGAGCGGGTGAAAAGATGCTCTTTACGGTTGTTTCCCTTCTTCCCACCAACTCTTTAAAGCGTGGGCTTTGGAAAGCAGCTGGGGTCTAGCCCTAGGTAACACGTAGGAGTGTTGTGGCTGCCAAATGGTGCCCAGACACAGTGCGAATGTAAGCAATTAGCAGAGGCTACCCTCCTGTAGTTTGATTCACTCGGTGTTTGCCCTGCACATTTTTTGCAGCTGTGACTCGAAACTGGGAGCCTTCTTGTGTCCCATAGACAGCTGCTTCACTGGGAAGCCAAGAGGAAGCGCTTTTACTACAGAGCCAGATGTAGCTGGGCTAAGCTTTTCTCAGCTGGAATTTTCTTTTTCTTTTTTATTTTTTTTTACATATCTTGCTCCAGCTTTCTTTCTTTCTTTTTTTGCAAAAAACAGAAGAAACAAAGGACAATGCATCTGAAGCCCAACTGCACTTTCTGCTAATACCTCTGCACACCTAGAGCTTCAGACACAAAGACCTCTTTAACTCCGTGCCCCTGTACGTCGATGACATTAGCAACTGATGCAAGCCCCTGCTTCTCATATTCTTCGGCAAATTCCAAGATATTCAAAGAGACCCAATCGAATATACATTATAGATTTTCTTCCTTTGAACTGTATTTGACATTTCAGAAAGCCATTAGGCTAAATTGAAGTTCCAAGGCTGCCAAACAAATATTTGCAAATAGGAATTGAAATATAAATATCAGATTCGCGGGTCAAGATTTGAGTCTGTCTTTTGGCATTTGAGTCTCTGTATTTAAGGTCAAACCGGGGCTTACTGTCTACTTGTGAGTAAGCCACGCTGCAGTGAGAGTTCAAATTGCAGCCTACTCTGTCTTCAAACAACAAATAATAGTACACTTTCAATCAAGAGCTGCCTACAGGTAGTCCTTGCCTGAACAACAGGGGTGAAATCCAGCAGGTTCTGACAGGTTCTGGAGAACCGGAAGTGGAAATTTTGAGCAGTTTGGAGAACCGGCAAATACCACCTCTGGCTGGCCCCAGAGTGGGGTGGGAATGGAGATTTTGCAATATCCTTCCCCTGCCATGCCCACCAAGCCATACCCATCAAGCCATACCATGCCCATCAAGCCATGCCCACAGAACCGGTAGTAAAAAAAATTGGATTTCAGCACTGCTTAACAACCATTTGTTTAGTGACTGTTTGAAGTTACAATGGCACTAAACGTAGTACTTATGACCAGTCCGCATACCTATGAGCGGTGCAGCATCCGCTTGGTCACATGATCAAAGTTTGGGTGCTTGAAAGCTGCCCTGTAGTCACAACAGCATCCTAAGGTCATGTGATCACCAATTGTGACTTCCCAGCCAGCTTCTGACAGGCATAGTCAATGGGGGAAGTTGGATTTGCTTACTAACCATGTGATTCACCTAACAACCACAGTAATTCGCTTAACAACATTGCCAAAAAAAAGTCATAAAATCGGGCGTGACTCCCCCAATAATCTTGTTTAGCAACATAAATTTTGGTCCCAATTGTGTCAAGGGTTACCTGTAATCTTTAGCTTGGGTTAATTCTGTACTTTGGAGTTTCATAGACACAACAGATTGGTAAGAAATATTTTGTAATTGGAGAATTTGTATGTTCCAGTCATTTTAGTCACAGTAATCTGTAAGTTGAAGGTAATAGGCATAAATAATGGATAATATTTGCCCTTCCCATACCCTCTTTATTGTCCCCAAAGTAGCTAGAAATGTGATTCCTCTTTGCAGCTTGGGGTGAGGTTAGGGGGAATTTAGGGTCCCAGTGGACATCATAAACTATTTGAAGAACATGTAAATATAACTACTTAATTTGGGAAGTAAGAATGTAAACCTTGCAAATTAACATGAAAGTTATCTCTGCTATGTTCATTGGAATGATACATATGTAAGAGTCCATGTAAGCATTCTCATAGCTTGAGATATATCCATCCTGGTTGTAGAGTGAATCGAGAAATGAACACAAAAGGGACTGAAAATAAAATACAACACCAAGGAGAACAGTGGAGTTTAAGAGGGGGAGATGCAACCAAAATATAGGAAGTCATCCAGAAGATTGGTGGTCATCTAACCAATGGAATAGACCAGGGGTCAAAACCTGCGGCTCTGGAGCCGCATGTGGCTCTTTCATCCCTCTGCTGTGGCTCCTTGTCAATGGTCGGCCCCACAATTGATAGGGCTTTCGGTTATGACTGGTAAAGGAAAAAGGACACCAAGCTAGGAGGAGACTATGGTGGTGGTGGGAACCAGACTTCCGGTCGGCATAGGAAAAAGGACGCCGCGCTAGGAGGAGACTCTATGGTGGGGGAACCAGACCTCTGGTCGGCAGAGGAAAAAGGACACCGCGCTAGAAGGAGACTCTATGGAGACTTCCGGTTAGCTCTAGAATTGAATGGGGGGCTTCAGGTTAGGACCTTTGTGACTCTTTGAGTGTTTAAGGTTGCCGACCCCTGGAGTAGACAATTGGAAAATACTTTTTTTCCTCTGTAGAGAGAGCAACCCAACTCTGCTGTTTTCTTTTATCTTCTTTTGCTCAAAATCCCCCTTCTGCACAATTTCAGATTGGGATTCAAATTCAAACAATACCAAACCATTTTTCCTAACTTAATAAATACCTGCATGCAGAATCTTCTTAGTCTACATGCATATACCAGACTTCTGGGTTATGTTGGGCTTTTGAACAGGGGTGTGTGGCATTTCTTATCTCTTCTTCCTTCCTTCCTTTTTCTAATGGGTTCAGGAATTCCATGGGGAGGCTGGCCTCTGGAGATAGTTATTTGTCATCACTAATGGGTTTCAGCTTGTTTTACAATAGGGAATCCCCCATGGCACAACAGGAAGAGTCAGCCTCTAGGGGACATTACTTAGTGTTGATCCTTCGTTTGTATTTTGAACATGAGTGATGCTTTTTGTATCTCGTGTTTCCATTTGCGTGGTTCCCCCTCCTCACTTGTAGGTATGTAATATTAGAAATGAATGATGAAACTGTGGACCTAATGGTGTGGTTGTGCGGCTAATGAAAGATGCAAACTAACACAAAAGCACTTAGACTTATATACTGCTTCACAGTGCTTTATAGCAGCGGTCACCAACTGGTGGTCCGTGGACCACTGGTGGTCCATGAGAAAATTTTGGTGGTTCACAGAAAAATTATTTGCATTTTTAATATTGCTCTAAATCAGGGGTCCTCAAACTATGGCCCCTGGGTGCGATGAACTCATCACATGCGATGAACGGTTGTGTTGCTGCAGAAAGTCTCCCCCTTTGGGGTCTTTTTGTGCAGGTCAGAGGAGGGCAGAAATTCTGACTTGGGTCTGCTTCGGCCTCCTGGTACAGGGCTTTGGGTGAAGGCTGGAGGGAAGTGCTGCTGGTGGCGAAGAGCTGGAGGGCCTTGTTCCAGTGGGACTGCTTCATGGCCTGGAACTGGCTGAACATCTCAGCCCGCTAAGCCTCCAGGCACCGGTACCTGGCCTTGTACTCCTGCAGGTCTTCCCTCTGCTTGGAAAGTCTATGCTCCTAGTCCTCAATGAGGTGCTTCTGCTAAGCCTCCTTCTCGGTCAGATCCAATTTGAACTGAGCAGTTTTGCCAACTCTTTCTTGTGGTGGCTGCTTAGCTCCAACAACTGCTTCCTGTTGGGGCCCTGAGGAGCCCGGATAGGGAGGCGAGGGATTGGCCATGCCCACTCAGTCACATGACCACCTAGCCATGCCCACCCAGTCGGTCATTAGGTAGTGGTCCACGAGATTTAAAATTATGAAATTAGTGGTCCCTGAGGTCCGAAAGGTTGGTGACCCTTGCTTTATAGCACGCTCTAAATGGTTTACAGAGTCAGCCTATTGCCCCCAACAAACCGGGTTCTCATTTTATTGACCTCGGAAGGACAGAAGGCTGAGTCAACTTCGAGCCCTGTCAGGATCGAACTCCAAACCGTAGGCAGAGTTTGCCTGCAATACTGCACTTTAACCACTGCGCTACCATGCAGAAAATTCCTTATTCCACCAGTAAGGAGCAATTTCCTGACTCTGATGACTATTAAGCAGGGGGATGGCTCTTTTTCTGAAAAAATGGATGCTACTTCTCTGGAGGTTTTCAAGAAAACTGAACAGCCATTTGTTCAGAATGGTACATAATATGTGCTCAAACCAGTGGTGGGTTTCATTCAAAACATTCAAAATGTTTTACTACCGATTCTGTGGGTGTGGCTTGGTGGGCGTGGCTGTAGGTATGGAAGGGGAAGGATACTGTAAAATTTGCATTCCCTCCCCATTCCAGGGGAAGGTTACTGCAAAATCCCCATTTCCTCCCGATCAGCTGGGACTCGGGAGGCAGAGAATAGATGGAGGTGGAGCCAGTCTGAATTTTTACTACCGATTCTCTGAACTACTCAAAATTTCTGTTACTGGTTCTCCAGAATCTGCTGAAAATCTGCTGAAACCCACCTCTGGCTCAAACCTTAGAGTTAGACCACCAGACCAAACAGATACCACAAAGATTCCAAGAATATTACTTCATTCTTCCCAGATATAACAACAGCAGCATGAAAATATGACACAGTTTACCTCTGTTCCCTCTTACACCAATCAGAATGAAGGTGGTATTATTTTGAGTTTCTTTTTCGGGTTTTCTTCTTCCTCCAGGTTTTTTTTTAACCATTCCTCTATTTCAGGAGTGCCAAACTCAAGATCCTGTGGGCTGGATTTGGCCCACAGGGTGCTTAGATCTGGCCTGAGGGCCTGCCCTGGAAACAATGAAGGACCAGCCCGTGGTGCCTCTGCCAGTGAAAACGGAGCTCGGGAGGGCAATGCATGGTCCTCCTGGGCTCTGTTTTTGGCCGTGATGGCCTCCTGCAGCTCTCTGCCAGTGAAAACAGAGCTTGGGGAGGTTGCATGTGGCCTGATTGAGCTCCGTTTTTGTTGCAATGGCCTCCTGCAGCCCTCTGCCAGTGAAAATGGATCTCACGTGTGGCCCTCCCTTTTGTTAGAGCAGGCGTCTCCAACCTTGGTCCCTTTAAGACTTGTGGACTTCAACTCCCAAAGTCCTTCAGCCAGCAAAGCTGGCTGAGGAACTCTGGGAGTTGAAGTCCACAAGTCTTAAAGGGACCAAGGTTGGAGACCCCTGTGTTAGAGGGTTGCAGAAGGCTGCTGCAGCCAAAAACAGAGCCTCGATGAGTGATGTCAAGCGGGCCATGCCCACCCTGGCCAAGACCCCAGCCACCCCCTCCCCAAAGTGAAACACAACCCTGATGTGGCCCTCAATGAAATCTAGTTTGACACCGCAACTCTACTTGTTCCCGCAGACCTTCTTCAAAGTTACATTCACATTCCTCTGTAAAATGCCACTGAGCTTGATGCATTTAATCTTGCGGAGCCATGGGTTTAAAAAGACTCATCCACAAGTGTAAACTATCTCAGTCCTTTGGATCTCCAACTTCAGATCTCTTTAGATACCCATAACTGCACATCAGGACTCAATTTACTGCCCTGCTTTTGTAGGGTTGTAAACCGAAAATATATTAATATAGTTTTTATACTAGAAAAGATAGGGGCATTATGAGGATAAATTTGTTAGTACTTAGAGTTCAATAGACAGAAGTGCAAATCATTGTTATTATCTCTCTCTTTATACATTTTTAAATAGAACATGATAATCATCTTTATGAATGCTACATTATTTATAAGGGTCATTGATGTTTGAGACATTTTTGAGCCAACACCCTCGTTGGTAAATAGACTTTTAGTATCAAATATAAGAAACCCAAACACTTCTCTTTTCAAAAGGCAGTGGGGGTTGCCATTTATTCCAAAATGTAATGAGTCACTGTGCAAGAAAGGGTGTATAGTCATAAAATTGCATCCCAGCTTGATCTTACAGTCTGGATTGGCAAGGTAAGTAGACCATTTAACAGTCCCAGATCAATCCTGCACAAAATGTAAAAAAAAACAACAAAGCAGTAAATGTTGAGGGAAAAATGCAGGCGTACCAGTAAGAACTTGGATTGGGGTGATCCTTCCAAAGTTACCAGCAGTCAGTCGGTGGAATTTTGTAAATGCTTTTGTTTTTAATAGGAACCTACATTTACAGGGATGTGGTGGCTCAGTGGCTAAGATGCTGAGCTTGTCGATTGAAAGGTTGGCAGCTCAGCGGTTCGAATCCCTAGTGCTGCCGCGTAACGAGGTGAGCTCCCGTTACTTGTCCCAGCTTCTGCCAACCTAGCAGTTCGAAAGCACATTAAAAAAATGCAAGTAGAAAAAAAATAGGGACCACCTTTGTTGGGAAGGTAACAGCGTTCCATGCACTTTTGGCACTGAGTCATGCCGGCCACATGACCACGGAGACGTCTTCGGACAGCGCTGGCTCTTTGGCTTTGAAACAGAGATGAGCACCGCCCCCTAGAGTCGGGAGCGATTGGCACATATGAGCGAGGGGAACCTTTACCTTTACTTTATGCCCTTCTGTATGCCCGAAGGAAGCACAGTATGTACCAATATCCACAGGCATTTTGCGACCTTGCTTGCTAGAGTTGTTAAGTGAATCACTTAATGTTGGGACTCTAGAAAGAGTGCAGAGAAGAGCAACAAAGATGATTAGGGGGCTAGGAGCTAGAACATAGGAAGAACAGTTGCAGGAATTGGGTACATCTAGTCCAATGAAAAGGGGTGACCTGATAGAAATGTTCCAATATTTGAGGGGCTGCCACTAAGAAGAGGGTGGCCAATCTATTCTCCAAAACACCAGGAAGCAGGACAGCAAACAGTGGAGGAAAACTAACCAAGGAGAGAAGCAACCTGGAATTAAGGAGAAATGACCTGACAATGAGAACAATTAACCAGTGGAACAGCTTACCTTCAGAAATTGTGGGTGCACCATCACTGGAATGTTAATGAAGCAATTGGATTTGTCTGAAATGTTATAGGGTCTTCTGCTTACGTAGGGGGTTGGACTAGAAGACCTCCAAGGTCCCTTCCAACTCTTGTTACTCTGTTCTATTCTGTCTCAAGACCTAAGAGCAAATTGTGAAAGAGCATTTTCTTTCTCTCTGGTTTTGCATTCCATTCATTCTTTGAAAGCCTGCCACCCAAAGGTTAGCTAATGCCTTACTCAAGGGTAAGCTTTATTCACATACCATTATTTCCAGATCTCACAGCCTTTTCTGGAGATGAGTATTTTATTTATGGATGTTCCTCCCAGACAGGGGTGGGATTCAAGTAATTTAACAACCGGTTCTCTGCCCTAATGATTTCTTCCAACAACCAGTTTGCCAAACTGCTCAGAAAGTTAACAACCGGTTCTCCCGAAGTGGTGCGAACTGGCTGAATCCCACCACTGCTCCCAGGACACCGGCATCAGAAATGGCGCACGTAAAAAGTATCTTGGAATTTGAAACAACAACAACAACAAGTGTTTTGTACATTTTTATTTGATGGATGTAAGACCAGCAAAGGAAGACCTTTAGCCTCCTGCTTGAATCCGCTCTCAATAAATACTGCACCGTTCTTCTTAGATTTCAATTCACAGTCCGGGTAAACTTTCTGTAGCTCAGCAACTTTGCTTAGCCTCTGTGAAGTTAGCTAACATCCTGGCACGTCTCTGCTTAATGACTAGGGTGAGGATCAAGCTGTGTATCAGTTGCAGGAGCGTTCACAGTTGAACTTCAAATTAGCTATTTTCTTTCACACATGTTCAACATGGCAGCTTTTAGCGTTCCCCCATCCCCACTCTTTACATCCACCGGTTACCTTCTGAGATAAAAGTAGGATTAAAAAAAAAGAGAGAGAGAGAAAAGAAATAACAGGAGAAAACTGCAAGTGAACAAACAATGCTATCACAGCACTTTAAAATAATCAAATATGGTTTTTTTTCCCCTCTCCCTCCTCCTTTCTCTGTTTGCATTCTAAGGAGTTATAGAAGGCAGTTTGGGAAGATGAAAGAATAATAATTAAAAAAAACTATATCGGTGTTTTCCCATCAACAGGTATAAGATGATGTTAAAGGTGGAAGAGAAGGAACAAAACACCCTTAGAAATGTTGCGCTGCTATTTTTGTCCTTCAGTTCTTTATGACAACTTATTTGTACTTAAAGGAATCTTTCCAAAGAGCGAAGAAGCATCATTAAATAAAGACTGTGAAATGTGCAATATGGCTTATTTATTTAAATGTTAATTGGTCCAACGAACACTTCTAATTAGCTCTATATTTGCTTAGCAAAAAGTTTTACAAATTCCAATTGTGAAAAAAGCAGCTATTTTGAGCGGGTAAGCATGTTGCAGCATCAGCTATGATTTTTCTATAGTTCTCAGCCCTTGAAGGCACAATTTAATTTTTCATGTATGCATACTAGCAACGGTAAACACTTGCGAGTGTAAAGAACCTTCTTTAATTAGCTGCACAACAATTAAAGGATTCACAAACTAAATTGAACCCTGTCTCTGTGCTTACTAGCTGAATTCTACCACCTGTCATAACAGCACTTTGTTCAATCTGTTATGCAAAATCATTATAGCAATATAGCCGAGGAAAAAAAAAAGAGAGAAAACAGCAATTATTTCTTACTTTTCTCTTGAATGGGTTATTTTGGGTTAGATTCATGTCAGGTTCATTGAAGCTAACCTTTTGAAATCTGTAACAGCGTAATTCTTCTATGGCAGGCTTAGGATTTCTAGATGACTATTTCATTTTACCCTTTCAAGAGAAGGGAAGACACACACTTGATACAAGGTGCTTTTCTCTGATCTTTGGGGGAAAATACGTGTGTGTATCTGGGGTTGGGGGAATAATCCAAATCCTTTAATTTTGGCAGTAGACTGTTATTTTTTTTTTCTTTGTCAGACCAGGAAACCCAAAAATCTAATAATAAAACCGCTCCCTTTATTATTGAACTCATTAAATGATGTTGCAAAACAGCACTTGTGGGAGTTTGGATTTTTGTTTCCTTGATTTCCTGCAACTTCTCTCTTTCCCTTTCTCCCTCTTTCTCTCTCTCCCTCTTTCTTTCTCTTTCTGTCTTTTCCTCTTTCCTTTTCCCTCTTTCTCTTTCCCTCTTTCTTTCTCTCTCTCTCTCTCTTTCTTTCTTTCTTTCTTTCTTTCCCCCTCTTTCCCTTTTCCTTGTTCCCTCTTTACCTCTCTCTCTCTCTCTTTCTCTTTCTTTCTTCCTCTTTTTGTTTTTTCCTCTTTCTTTTTCCCTCTTTCTTTTTTTCTCTTTCTCTTTCTCTCTTTTCCTCTTTCTCTCTCTCTCTGTCTCTCTGTCTCTCTCTCTTTCTTTCTCTCTCTCTCTCTCTCTCTCTCCCCCTCTCTCCCTCTTTCTTTCTCTTTCTGTCTTTTGGAAACAGTTTGGATTAAACTCCCACAGCTTAGCTAAAGCATCAACCTTGAAACAATGTGTTCCTGCAGTTTACATTGTGGTATCGTCTGTTCTAGTCCAATGTATAGCAGCATCAGCTACTCTTGACTGTTAGGGAGAAGATGGTAGGGAAGCATGGTCCCAACTGCATTTGAAGAGCTATGGGTTTTGCAACCCCTGAAGAATTTTATAGAAACCTTTAAAAAACAACCTATGGTTTTGTAGCCAAGGAGGGCCAGGAATATATTAACTGAAATTAGTATCCACACTATACATTTTACATGTGAGAATTATATATAATTCTGCATATCCACTAACAAGTATGTGTGCATCGTAGACAGGGCACCATGTTGTCTAGTCTTCTGTTTGCAATTTCATATACAGGTAGTCCTCAATTTATAACAACAACAACAACAACAACAACAACAGAGTTGGAAGGGACCTTGGAGGTCTTCTAGTCCAACCCCCTGCCCAGGCAGGAAACCCTACACCATTTCAGACAAATAACCGTTTGTCTGGTTATCCAACATTTTCTTAAAAATTTCCAGTGTTGGAGCATTTACAACTTCTGCAGGCAAGTTGTTCCACTGATTAATTGTTCTAACTGTCAGGAAATTTCTCCTTAGTTCTAAGTTGCTTCTCTCCTTGATTAGTTTCCACCCATTGCTTCTTGTTCTACCCTCAGGTGCTTTGGAGAATAGTTTGACTCCCTCTTCTTTGTGGCAAACCCTGAGATATTGGAACACAGCTATCATGTCTCCCCTAGACCTTCTTTTTATTAAACTAGGCATACCGAGTTCTTGCAACCGTTCTTCATATGTTTTAGCCTCCAGTCCCCTAATCATCTTTGTTGCTCTTCTCTGCACCTTATGACCATCACTGGTACTGGAACTGGCATTGCTAAGTGATGTGGATGTTATGCGAATTGCATCGGATTTTACCACCATTTTTGTTGGCATGGTTGTTAAGTGAATCATGCTTCTTGGCTTGTTGGAAGTTTCCCCTGGGAAAATTTGCAAATGGCGATCATGTGTGAAGGCAGGACATGGCAAGCATTGTAAATACATGCCGGTTGCCAAGCAACCAAATTTTAATCATGCGACTGCAGGGATGCCTCGATAGTCATAAGTGCATGGACCAGATAAGTCATAAGCAACTTCAAATGACCATTAAGCGAATGGTCGTAAGTCAAGGACTTAACTGTATCCAGGAGCTTGAACAGATATAATGCTGGAGTAGGAATGCCTGGATCTAGAACCAGACTTCAGTCTCTCTTTATAGGCATTTGATATCTATGGGATTCATTGAAAACTTAAGAGTTGCTAGCTGCTTAGGAATTTTCAGAATATCTGTCTGATTTATCGGTGGGTGCAAAACATGTAACTTTTAAATATCTTTTCATATTGTCGCTATGTGGAAGTGTGGGCTTGTTTAGAAAAATTGCAGGCAACTGTGCTGCCTTCCTCCCCTTCCCATTTTGAAACTTTCCCCCAGCGCAGTAGAGTTGGCAACATAGCTGTAGCCTTGACACAGGGATGGGAGAGGAGATGGGCGGAGAACAGATAAGATCCAGGTTTGGGCATCTCTGCAGCAGCAAACGGAGAAAAGCAAGCTGAAGAAAAGATGGCATATTTTTTTTCCTTCAAAGAGAGTGGATGGTTTAGAAGAAAAAGTAATACAGGGGGACAGCAAAGCACAGCGCGGTGTGGAAAAATGCAAGTTATTCTCTCTGGCCTCTTCAACCCAGAGGAAAAAATAGGAGAAGAAAAGAGACAGAGAGAGAGGGGGAGGGAGAGGGAGGGAGAGAGAGAAGGGGAGGGAGAGGGAGAGAGAGGGTGAGAGAGAGGGAGGGAGAGGGAGGGAGGGAGGAGAGGAGGGAGGGAGGAGAGGGAGGAGAGAGGGAAAAGGGAAAAGGGAGGGAGAGAGAGGAGGAGAGGAGAGAGAGGGAGGAGAGAGGAGAGGGAGGAGAGGGAGAAGGAGAGAGGGAGAAGGAGAGGAGAGAAGGAGAGAGGGAGGAGAGGAGAGGAGAGGAGAGAGGGAGGGAGAGAGAGAGAGAGAGAGAGAATTTAGGAAATGGCGGATCAGGATTTGTAAGAAGAAAACATTACTGATAAAGGAGAACATTTGTAGCTCAGGTTTGGCAAGAGGGGTTCTTGGTGCTCTCTGAGCTTGGCTGTTTTCTTGCAGAAGTTTCATTACCCAAACTAGATAACTAGCGATCAGTAGCGCTGAGGATGTTATCTAGCTTGGGTAATGAAACCTCTGCAAGAAAAGCAGAAAACATTGCTAATAATACTGTAGAGCAGGGGTGTCAAACTCGCAGCGTCACATTGTCGTCACATGACGTATCGTGACTTTTCCCCCTTCGCTAAACCAGGGGTGGGCGTGGCCAGTGCATAACGCATCCGGCCCTCAGGCCACATATTTGACACCCCTGCTATAGAGCAAGCGTCTCCAACCTTGGCAACTTTAAGTCTTGTGGACTTCAACTCTCAGAATACCAGAATACTTGTGAGCTGAAGTCCACAAGTCTTAAAGTTGTCAAGGTTGGAGACCCCCGCTACAGAGCATAATGTAATAATACTGCGTTTTCCTGAAAATAAGACTCTGTCTTATGTTTTTTTGAACCCTGAAATAAGCGCTTGGCCTTATTTTTGGGGAAGTCTTATTATTTTGGGACATTTAGACCAAGATCTTACCCGATTTCCAGCTCTGTCTCACTAACCCTAACCAGAGGAAATGGCAGAGACCGGCTGTGCATACGTTTAAATATTTTCAGGGGAGAGTTTATTTTCGGGGGAGGGCTTATTTTTGGGGAAACAAGGTAGTGAAGAGGAAATGTAATAGTATTAGCAGAATATTTATACAATGTAATATGAGGAAATATTGTTATAGTAATAATAATAATCACAGTAGCAGGAATACAGGATTTATAAAGGCATTTTTCCTTTAAAAAATGAACCAAAAATCAATCCGCTTAAGGATAACATGCAAAGCCCACTGGTGTCATAAGAATAGCTTCTATGACCGCAGTTAAAGAATTTGTTCCTGAGTGTGGAACACACAATACAGGCGTTTCATAATCGGGGTGGGGGGGTGGGGCTATAAATGAATAGGTCCGATTATTCCACGCTGCAATTTTAAGTTGCCCAATATTTTTAGATGCTTGTCCCTTTGCATCATTTTGTGAAAATGTGTGGGTACAACGAGGCCCTTTGAAAGCCTGACATATTCTCTGAAAAAAAAAAAAATTAAAGAAAAGCCAAAAGAGCTGAAGTTGTGGAAGAATGTATGTTTTATGCTCTCCCTGGCTGAAAGCTGGAAGGGAAGCTGCCACCGATAGCACTGACTTGTAAAATTCTTAGATAATTTGGCACCGCAGAGCAAGAAACAGACATGCCACATGCTCCTTGAATGCACTTTTTCAGTCCCCCGTCAAAATATCTTCAGTTCTATAGCAACTATGGATGGCTTCCACAGAACAGATTCGTTTAAAGATAGCTTTAAGATAATATAGCTCGGTGCACTTTCCGTATGTGTTTAACAGTCGTGGAGGCAATGAAACTGTTTTCAACATGACTGCACAAAACAAACTGAGGAATGATTCTTATATAATCATGGGCTGCCTTTCGAGCCACCTTCGTTCATCCCTTTGCACCTAACCCTGAATGAGAGTGCCACAGTATTTGAATAATAAACTCTTGTTATCTAAGCAATGCCATCGGCAGCTTGTACCTTCCCACTTATTAGCATATCTATTTTTCTTGGAGTCATTCTACGGGAACAATTGTGGGGTTATATACTTCTATATATGTTAGGAATGCAGAAAGCCATGCTGGCTGGCACTGGAAGTTTTTAGTCCAAACACATCTAGACAAGGGTGGGCTGCTGGGGGTTCGCAGGGGTTCAGGAGAACCTCTAGCTAAGATTCTGTGCAGTTCAGAGAACCCCCAAACCCCACTCCTGGCTGGCCACATCCACCTTGCCCTGCTCCTCCCAGGAGTCCCCATGCCTATTTTTGATCAGATAAGTGCAGTGCGCACACAGAGACTCAGGGAGGGCGAAAACAGGCCTACTGGAAGTTTGGGAAGGCTAGAAACAGGCCTCCAGAGGGCCTCCGGAGCCCGGGGAGAGCAAAAATGCCCCCCTGCCCCCCAGCCATGGTGCAAGAGGCTGACTAGGCCATGCCCACCCAGCAACCAGGCAGAGAACCCCTTGCTAAGATTTTTGAAGCCCACCCCTGCATCTAGAGGGATCAGATATGGCTTTGATAGTGAATTATCCAATGGTATAAGTAATCCTACCTGTAGTAATGTTACCAAAGGCAGTTGAAGTTCCTGCAGAATCTGGACGCTATTTTCTGCCTTGACCCACAAAATCCATCCCCCACTGAACTGCTGAGATATGAATTAATGGAAGAGAATATTTGTAGCTCAGGTTGAAATGTGGGATCCTTGGTGCTCTCTGATCTTGGCTGTTTTCTTGCAGATGTTTCATTACTAAACCAGGTAACATCATCACAGGGGTAAAATCTACTTACCTTCCTTACTGGTCAGGAAGTGCTCGCCTCTGGTGGCTCAACAGGCTAATGCAGCCTGTTATTAACAGCAACTGCTTGCAATACTGCAGGTTCAAGTCCCACCAGGCCCAAGGTTGACTCAGACTTCCATCCTTTATAAGGTAGGTAAAATGAGGACCCAGATTGTTGGGGGGCAATAAGTTGACTTTGTATATAGTATAAAAATGGATGAAGACTATTGCCTTACATAGTGTAAACCGCCCTGAGTCTTCATTTTATTTATAAATGCAAATAAAATAGAAAATTAATTAAAAAATTAAAAAAACATGTCACATGGGCGCGCAGACCTTCTGCGCATGCGCAGAAGGTAAAAAACACATTCCTTCCTGGTTAGAACCAGGAAGTAATGACATCCAGGTGGGTGGGCAGAGCTTTGCTCTGCCATTGCTACCGGATCGCCGAACAACCAGCCACGATCGCTACTGGATCGTATGATCCAGTCCGATCCAGGAGCATTTCACCCCTTCATCATCAGTGCTAGAAAGGAGTATGGTTTGCGGAGGGGAGGAGGAGGAGGAGGAGGAGGAGGAGGAGGAGGGAGCGGGATCCTTGGTACCCTCTGAGCTTGGTTGTTTTCTTGCAGACATCTCCTTACCAAACTAGATAACATCATCAGTTCTAGAAAGGAGTGGGATTTGTTCTCTTTTTAAATATTAATGGCTTGGCCCTGTCAGTGTTGGTATGAGTGTGATATAAATATGAATCTTTCAGTTACTCAAATAATGAGGATCATTTTTGAATAACCAAAGGATTCATATTCATATCACAACCTTGAACCTGGGTTCTCCAGTACTAACTAAGCCTTTTCCATTCATCCTCAAGTTGATTAGGCAATTTCTCTTTTTTACGGAAAGAAAACTGGTATTAGCTCATTTTATCATTGTTAGGTTAAAAGTTAAAGGTTCCTCTCGCACATATGTGCTAGTCATTCCCGGCTCTAGCGGGCGGTGCTCATCTCCATTTCAAAGCCAAAGAGCCAGCGCTGTCCGAAGACCTCTCCATGGTCATGTGGCTGGCATGACTAAACGCCAAAGGCACATGAAGCGCCATTACCTTCCCACCAAAAGTGGTCCCTATTTTTCTACTTGCATTTTTTACCTGCTTTCGAACTGCTCGGTTGGCAGAAGCTGGGACAAGTAACGGGAGCTCACCCCATTACGCGGCGCTAGGGATTCGAACCGCTGAACTGCCGACCTTTCATTGACAAGCTCAGTGTGTTGGTCACTGAGCCATCGCGTCCCTGTTGTTAGGTTAGCAGGTGGATATTTGAAAAAAATATTTGCCATCGTCCGGCTCGTCATCGACAGCAGCTCGGGAGTTCATGGCTTCCATGACGGCCTTGGACCTGACCCAAGTAGTTGATGGCCCTACTCACATTGGGGGTGGCACTCTGGACCTGATTTTTGTCTCTGGTCAGTGGTTGAGAGATCTGGACTTAAAGGAAATAGTCACTGAACCTTTGTCATGGTCAGATCACTCTCTTCTTCGCCTGGACTTTCTGACCGCCATTCACCCCCGGGGGGAGCGGGAGCCGACACGTGGGTCCCGTCCCAGGCGCCTGATGGACCCGGAGGGGTTCCGGACGGAGCTTGGGCCATTTCCTGAGAGTCTGGCTCACGGCTCGGTGGAGGAACTTGTTGCGGCCTGGGAACGGGCCGCGGCGGGGGCCTTAGACCGGGTCGTGCCTTTGCGGCCTCTGACCCCGCGCGGGTCCCAACCGGCTCCTTGGTTCTCCGAGGAGCTGAGAGGATGAAGCGCGGAGAAGACGCCTAGAGTTCCTGGAGGTCTAGCCGTTCAGAAGCTGATCGGACACTAGTGAAGTCCTATACTAGGACTTACCTAGTGGCATTGAGGGAAGCGAGGCATAGCTACGCCTCTCCCTCATTGCATCGGCAGATAACCGCCCAGCCGCCCTGTTTCGGGTGACCCGCTCCCTCCTACACCAGGGGAGCGGGATGACCCGCTGCAGGGACGTGCTGAGGAGTTTAACGGTTATCTATCGATAAAATCGTTCAACCGGGATGGTTTGGACCAAGATTGCGGTGATACGGGTGAGACGGCTGAGGGTGGTCTTGGTGACATTTTATGGGATGAGTTTGACCCTGTTGCTCCCGAGGACATGGACAGGTTGTTGGGGAGGCTGAATGCCACCACATGTTTACTGGACCCGTGCCCCTCCTGGTTGGTGCTGGCCACGCAGGAGGTGACACGAGGCTGGCTCCAGGCGATTACGAGCGCTTCTTTGGTGGAGGGTGTCTTTCCGGCCGCCTTGAAAGAGGCGGTGGTGAGGCCCCTCCTCAAGAAGCCTTCCCTGGACCCGGCTGTTTTAGGTAATTATCGTCCGGTCTCCAACCCGCTTGGCGAAGGTTGTTGAGAGTATGGTGGCATATCAGTTTCCTTACACCTGGATGAAACTGTCTATCTAGACCCGTTCCAGTCTGGTTCCGGCCCGGTTACAGCACGGAGACGGCTTTGGTCGCGTTGGTGGATGATCTCTGGAGGGCCAGGGATAGGGGTTGTTCCTCTGCCCTGGTCCTATTAGACCTCTCAGCGGCTTTCGATACCATCGACCATGGTATCCTGCTGCGCCGGTTGGAGGGACTGGGAGTGGGAGGCACCGTTTATCGGTGGTTCTCCTCCTATCTCTCCGACCGGTCGCAGTCGGTGTTGACAGGGGGGCAGAGGTCGGCCCCGAGGCGCCTCACTTGTGGGGTGCCGCAGGGATCGATCCTCTCGCCCCTTCTGTTCAACATCTACATGAAGCCGCTGGGTGAGATCATCAGTGGGTTCGGTGTGAGGTACCAGCTGTACGCGGATGACACCCAGCTGTACTTTTCCACACCGGACCACCCCAACGAAGCTATCGAAGTGCTGTCCCGGTGCCTGGAGGCCGTACGGGTCTGGATGGGGAGAAACAGGCTCAAGCCCAATCCCTCCAAGACAGAGTGGCTGTGGATGCCGGCATCCCGGTACAGTCAGCTAAATCCGCGGCTGACCATCGGTGGCGAGTCATTGGCCCCGATGGAGAGGGTGCGCAACTTAGGCGTCCTCCTGGATGAACGGCTGTCTCTAGAAGATCATTTGACGGCCGTCTCCAGGAGAGCGTTCTACCAGGTTCGCCTGGTGCGCCAGTTGCGCCCCTTTCTGGACCGGGATGCCCTATGCACGGTCACTCACGCCCTTGTGACGTCTCGCCTGGATTACTGCAATGCTCTCTACATGGGGCTTCCCTTGAAGGGCATCCGGAGGCTGCAGTTAGTTCAGAATGCGGCTGCGCGGGTGATAGAGGGAGCGCCTCGTGGCTCCCGCATAACACCCATCCTGCGCAGGCTGGACTGGCTACCTGTGGGCTTCCGGTGCGCTTCAAGGTTTTGGTGACCACCTTTAAAGCGCTCCATGGCATAGGGCCGGGTTATCACGGGACCGCCTACTGCGACCAGATCCCTGTCACCGTCCCGTGCGCTCTCACAGAGAGGGACTCCTCAGGGTGCCGCCAGCTAGGCAGTGTCGATTGGCGACGCCCAGGGGAAGGGCCTTCTCTGTGGGGGCTCCCACCCTCTGGAACGAACTCCCCCCAGGACTCCGTCAACTTCCTGACCTTCGAACCTTCCGTCGCGAGCTCAAGACACATTTATTCATCTGTGCAGGACTGGCTTAGATTTTTAAATTTAGAGGGGTTTTAAATTGATTTTAAATATTTATATTTTATATTTATATTTCTATTTTTAATAATTCGGGCGCTAGAATAAGTTTTTTAAGGATTATTTTAATTTGTATATTGATATTGATGTTTTATATGCCTGTGAACCGCCCTGAGTCCTTTGGGAGATAGGGCGGTATATAAATTCGAATAATAAAATAAATAATAAATAAAATAAAAAGTTGTTGAACCTTTTTGCTATCTTTTTTTTTTTTTTTGTGGTTTCCCTGACTGCCAATCTGGTCATCTTTTGAAAGAGATGATTATACAATGAAAGATTGGATGCTTGTCTGCATACCGTTGCCAATTCACAATGAGAAAGCCTTCCTCCCCCACTCCCCAATTTCATTGAAATATTTCCTTGGGGAGGGGGAGGAAGTTATTTTCCATTGCACCAAATGAGAATGGCAACAACAAAAATATAAATTAGATGTTAAGCCTCCTAACAGTGCACAGTCTTGCTTTAGAACAGTTTTCAGAATGACAATTAAATACCAGTTGTCCTTTCTTCCTGATCCTTTTTTTTTTATTTTAACCATGTTATAACTTCGGACAAATGGGCAAGAATTTTTATCTTCGTTTGGATGGAGCTGCAGATTGGGTCTTTTGATTTACTGTCTCCATCGTCGTTTCTCTGATGCCTATCCTAAAAACCAGTTTTGGCACAGACTCAGAGTTTTAGAAACAGGGTGTAGTCTCACAGTATAGGAAGTAGTTCACTCCTCGAGAGCGTAAATGTTATGCTACATCACTTTATTGCCATATGAAAGCTTAACAGGATAAGGTCTTAGAAACTAAAGTTTTGTTTTCCTGAATATACTTAACTGGTAACTACCCCAGTGATGTCAAGAGTGGTAGTTTAATAGTTTTGGAGAACGTTTGCTTGGGCTGCAACTATATTGAAACAGGAGAGATTGTTATATGTAATTATTATAATTATACTGTAGTTGGTTGCACAGTTAGCCAGATATTTAGACAGATGTTTAATAGAACTGGTCACATTACAGCCCAGATATAACAATTATCAATAAGAAAGACAAAAAGGCTGAATAAAGGATAAGGCAGTATCTGGAGATGTCCGAATAGAAGAGAAATACCTGCATGTAGAACGACTGTGACAAAAGAAAACAAAGACCGTACAATAGTGATAGGGGCCTTGAGTGCAATCTCAAAACATCTGGAGTACCACTTCACCACCATTGGCATTGACTGGATCCCCTTCAGTCAATTGCAAAAGGCAGCTGTACATGAAATAGTTTTCATCTTGCAAGGATATCTTGAATACCATCCAACAAGAACATCTCCCTATCCAAGGTCCTTCGTGTTGTGTATATAGTTTATTATTTTATTTGCAAACCTGTACTACAGAGTTGTCAATGGGCTTTCTCCCCAGGGAAGGTATTCATTTACCTTCGCTACCGGTTCGCAAATGCGAGTGCACGCACACCCCCTCTGCGCAGAGTGTCGAAAACGGAATATGATGACGTCCGGGCGGGTGGGCGGAGCTTCCGCAGCCACCGCTACTAGTTTGCCTGAACCGGATAGTACCAGCTGAATACCACCATTGTTACTCCCTTTGGTGAAATTTGCAGGAAGGAAATAGATGCCTAAGGTTTTTTTTCCTTAGAAGATGGATGGATGGATGGATGGATGGATGGATGGATGGATGGATGGATGGAAGGAAGGAAGGAAGGAAGGACCTCTGTGGCTCAGACTGGTAAGACAGTCTGTTATTAACAGCAGCTGCTTGCAATTACTGCAGGTTCAAGTCCCACCAGGCCCAAGGTTGACTCAGCCTTCTATCCTTTATAAGGTAGGTAAAATGAGGACCCAGATTGTTGGAGGCAATAAAAGTTGACTTTGTATATAATATACAAATGGATGAAGACTATTACTTGACATAGTGTAAGCCGCCCTGAGTCTTCAAAGAAGGGCGGGATATAAATGCAAATAAAAAATAAAAAAAGAAGGAAGGAAGGAAGGAAGGAAGGACAGACAGATACATACTCCATAGCTTTTCTACATTCTTTTTCCTCCTTCTCCCTTGATCCATCTACATCCTGACAACGTCATTATCTCTTACTACATCCCTTTTCCATTCCTGCTTTCGAAAGCTTCTGCTTCCTCAGCGGGGTTTCCGTTTGAACCTCGGGATTCTGAACAAATTCATTTCTGGAAAGGATATTTATCCACAACTACAGAGCATCTGCAAAGGAAGGCACAAATGAAGAATGATTTTGGAGGTAAGGAAAGCTGCTTGTCCTTTGATCTCATGCTGAAACCGAAGGCCTCCTGAGAACCCTTCCTTCCTAATGAAAAGAGAGGCATGTCCCTCCCACCTTTAGGGTCAAAACAGATGTGCCATTCTGCATTTGCCAGCTTATCTTCTGGCAAATAAAACAGTGGTGAAGTGGGAGATCCATGAGCAGACCTCCTGGTTTAAATTGATAAAAAATAAAGCCACGACAGAGAATTGCAACTTGGATTGATGGCGATGGCCCTGGGAAGAGAAGCTTTAATCTTTGTGTCCATGTTTATCTCACTTGTTTGCTCTTAGTCCTATTGTCTGGAAAAAGATCATCACAATATTGTCCTTTTCTTGGAACACATGGACACACAGTCTTTTTAAAGTCACAGGCTACATGGAGAACTTAAGGCATGTGTGAGGAGATACACGAGAATGGAACAATGGGCTAGAAGGATCTGGTCAAAGCAGAATTGTCATATTACAATGGAATCTTACCTCAACCTTTGCAATGGGCTAAACATCTCCTCTGCTGTCAAGGGTAACAAATTGGTTTAAGAGGTTCACGATAAATTGCCGCAATATAACAAGAACTGAATGGGCTCAGGAGGAATAAAGGTAAAGGTAAAGGTTCCCCTCGCACATATGTGCTAGTTGTTCCCGACTCTAGGGGGCGGTGCTCATCTCTGTTTCAAAGCTGAAGAGCCAGCACTGTCCGAAGACTTCTCCGTGGTCATGTGGACGGCATGACTAAATATCAAAGACGCACGGAACGCTGTTACCTTCCCACCAAAAGTGGTCCCTATTTTTCTACTTGCATTTTTTACCTGCTTTCAAACTGGTGGGTTGGCAGAAGCTGGAATAAATAACGGGAGCTCAGCCCGTTGCGCAGCACTAGGGATTCGAACTGCTAGACTGCCGACCTTTCAATCGACAAGCTCAGCTTCTTAGCCACTGAGACACCGCATCCCTGTACCTCAACCTATGCAATGGGCTAAACATCTCCTCTGCTGCCAAGGGTAACAAATTGGTTTAAGAGGTTCAGGATAAGCTGCCCCAATAAAACAAGAACAGACCGGTAGGAGGTTTCAGGAAGAATAACAGGGGCGTAAACTAATGGTGGGAGTCTTACATAAATCCCACCACTGACATCTGCCCTATGCTCATCTCCCATTTGTTAAAAAAAGCACTATAATAACTGGAATATTAACGTAAAAAAGTGTCCTGGACAGATACTAAGCCTGAGGGAGTTAGTTTGGTATAGTAGTTATGCATCAGGCTAGAAACTCAGAGAGTTTGTGAGTTCTAGTCTTGCCTTAGGCACAAAGTGAGCTGGGTGACCTTAGGCTAATCGTTGTCTCTCAGCTGTAGGAAGAGAGGAAGACCTAAAATCTGCCTAGAAAACTGTAGGGACTCATCCAGGCAGGTATAGTGGTTATGCATCAGGCTAGAAACTCAGAGAGTTTGTGAGTTTTAGTCTTGCCTTAGGCACAAAGTGAGCTGGGTGACCTTGGGCTAATCGTTCTCTCAGCTGTAGGAAGAGAGGAAGACCTAAAAATCTGCCTAGAAAACTGTAGGGACTCATCCAGGCAGTTGTCAGGAGTCAACACACCCGTCTGAAATTGCTAACGTCCCAGAACCGCTATTGAACATTCGGTTCTCTTTTGAAATATGCAGTGTTCTTCAGAAAACAAAGAAGTGCTTTTTTTTAAATCTAATTAGGAATACAAAGTACAGTAAATATACTTCTTTAGAACGTATGTTTTATTAAGATGTAGCCCCCATCATTATCACATACCTACAAGGATCCCAAATTAGATACGACACCTTTGTTTTTACCATCGTTTTTTCCCCCCAGTATAGAGTATCACCTTCAGATTTGTTTATAAAAACATTGCTTCGTCCTTTGAAACACAGCTATTTATTCCACCGACACCTACTACCGAGAGAGATAATGCACAACAGGCATTGTTGCTGTCAAACTTGGCCAACAAGCAGCTTGTGACTCAACCCAACAGATGTTTCAACAGTTGAGGTCAAAGGGAATTTATGGACTTTGCAAGTTCCTCTTTTTTTTTGTTATGGGACGAATGCCAGAATGCTCAACACCAGGTACAAGCATTCAACCTAAGCAGTAGTTGGAGCAAGGGAACTAAGACCCTGAGGAGACGAAAGAGCCAAAATGTTATTTTGTTGAACTGGCAACAATCCAACTCACCTGATCTGACTGCATGCTTGCAGTTTAGGAATGTTTGTATTTGATGGTTTATATCAGAGCGGATGTTCCTGAGAAGTAACACTGCAGACAGAATCTCATAGGTTTCAGTATCCAACCAGCTTCTGATCTTCGTTGCATTTGTGAATTTTACATTATACCTAACATATATAATGTTTGTAGCTAATGCTTGTAGATCAGAGTTGAACCGTGAGGTCTTTGGTGCTCTCTGAGTTTGGTGATTTTCTTGCAGATGTTTCTTTACCTAACTAGGGAACATCTTCGCTGTTAGAATGTCTTCAATGTCTTAAGAAAGATTAGCAAGGTGGAACCATCCTAATCTCTGGAAGGATTCTGTCTATAGGACAGGTGCCACCACAGAAAAGGCACAGCTCTAGGATTCATCAATATGTCATTGTTTAATGAGTGGGATTAACTATATGAGAGCAGGGGTGAAATCCAGCAGGTTCTGACAGGTTCTGAAGAACCAGTAGCAGAAATTTTGAGCAGTCTGGAGAACCTGTAGCAGAAATTTTGAGTAGTTCGGAGAACCGGCAAATACTACCCCTGGCTGGCCCCAGAGTGGTGTGGAAATGGAGATTTTGCAATATCCTTCCCCCTGGAGTGGTGTGGGAATGAAGATTTTGCAGTATCCTTCCCCTGCCATGCCCACCAAGCCACCCCTACAGGACCAGTAGTAAAAAAAATTGGATTTCACCACTGTATGAGAGACCTATCATTCTACAAAATCAAATAGTTTCAATTAAAGCAAATGGTTTTCCTAGGAATAGATGGTGTACTTTAACATTCTGAGTTATTCAAAAGTTAACCTTGAGTTTTGCTAATTAGATAAGTTTGTGTTAGTATGTAAAAGTTGGAGATTAATGTTACTTTCTTATTCTACTGCACTACAAAAAGAGTTGGAAGTCAATCTTTTTCATTACTCCCCACCCCCACTGTGACCTTACACTTCTTCCTCTTCCCTTTTTCCTCCCCCATTTTTCTACTACTTTCACTTCCTTTCAGATTTTATGTTTTGATAAAGTTAATAAAGTATTGCAGAAAAAGTAAAAGGCAATCACATTATTGTTTGAACACTGATTGTGTGTTAATTCCAACTTTAATTCAATGATTGCTTCAAATTCCTCCTAAGTTAGATTTTGGTGATGCTAGTGCAATCACAACTGTGATTAGTATTTTTCACTGATCAAGGGATTTTTAAAAAACCAAAAACAACCACCTTAAGATGAGTTTGCTGTTTAAATGTGTTTTTTTCCCTGATGGCCTAAACTTTTTTGGCACTTATCTATTACTTGTTTTCAGCTATGTATGCAGTGCCATGTCGTAGGTAATTGAGATATTCTTATGAGATGCTGAATAGCTAAGCATGTTGTCAGCTTTTAAAATATTTTTCTTTTAATTTTCAAGTATGATTACTTGACACCCTACAGTATAGATGGCTGAGTATCACCTGCAATATGCAGTGCTGGGGAAAATATGGTAAATTTGTATGCGAGATGCCATGGAAATGAACCAGTTTGTTACACAAAATTAAGGAATAACTTTATAATGCTGAGTTTTGTCAGCAATTAGCTAACTGTTGATTAGCTCTGGCGACTTTTTGGAAAGTTTAATGCTGGTCTCAGCAACTTGATTCCACTCTTAAATCTTGAAATCCCTTGGCCCAGATGCTCCATTGTAACAACGGCTTGACATCTCTTTCTGATTTAGTTATATCCATCTCTGTCATTATCCTAATCATTAATATTACCACCATTATTAAAGAATATGACCCGTTTGCCATTTATTCTTACTTGTAGCAATGCTGGAAGATAAAACTTATGCAGCAACACTCAATTTTAACTTCTCATCTGAGGTTCAAATAAGGATCGGTTTAGGGATTTCAGAGAAAGGCAGCTTTTGAAATGAACATATAAAAAATATGGTATCAAATCAGCTGGGCACCAGCTATTGGCTGGAATAAGGCATTAAAGATAAATAGGCCCCTTTTCTGATTCTAAATCTGCCCAATTTTAACTCTTTCCACTATGCTATAAAGTCCTTGCATTGTCTATACATGTATTGATGAAAAACAAGGCAGTCATCCTGCCACACATTTTATTTATTAATAATCTGGCAGATAAATCACTCTGTATCCTACTCAGTGCGATAATATTTCTGATGTAATATGTTTGGAGGCCCGAATGTCGCCAGTGTTGATTATTAGAGGTTTTTTTTTTTCCCCTTAAAACAAAAAAACAAAAAAACCAAACACTAGCTCAGCACACCCAGCTCTGGGCTAAAATGTAAGCATGAAATCTCTGGTTTATTTTTGTAATAATGTTTTACAGCTGCTTAATGACCCTGAATAGGTTCAGAAATCTGGTGCCCTGTATTTCTTAACAGGAGTAACAGAATAACAGAGTTGGAAGGGAATTTGGAGGTCTTCTAGTCCAACCCCCTGCTCTGGCAGGAAACCCTCCACCACTTCAGACAAATGGTTATCCAACATCATCTTAAAAACTTCCAGCATTGGAGCATTCACAACTTCTGGGGGCAAGTTGTTCCACTGATTAATTGTTCTGTCAGGAAATTTCTCCTTAGTTCTGAGTTGTTTCCCTCCTTGATTAGTTTCCATCTATTACTTCTTGTCCTGCACTCAGGTGCTTTGGAGAATAGCTTGACTCCCTCTTCTTTGTGACAGCCCCTGAGATATTGGAAGACTGCTATCATGTCTCCCCTAGTCCTTCTTTTCATTAAACTAGATCAATTCCAGCAACCATTTTTTATATTTTAGCCTCCAGTCCCCTAATAATCTTTGTAGCTCTTTTGGTAACAACCTTAGCTAAGCAGTTGCTGGTCTCAACCATAGGAATCTGATTCAACCAAATTTTGCCATCCATTCCACAAGCCTGCCACAGTCAGACCCGCTGGAGAGTTGTTCAAGACAAAAATGGCTTTAAATCGCTATGATCTGGAGAGAAAGCTGTGCTCTTTTGAACATTCATGCAGGATGACTGACTGGAACAATGCAAAAAGTGGGACTTACGTCTTACTGCACTCAAAATAATCATAAATCCAGCTCATCTGAACAATTTTATATATATTTTTTAGAATTTAGAATTTTAGAATTTTATTGGCCAAGTATGATTGGACACACAAGGAATTTGTTTTGGTGCATATGCTCTCAGTGTACATAAAAGAAAAAGAAAAAAATACATCAAAGGTACAACATTTACAACACAAATGATGTCATAGGTTGCAATTTAACCCTTAATGATAGCAATAAAAAGTTACAGTCATACAGTCATAAGTGGAAAGAGATTGGTGATGAAAACAATGAGAATATAATAGTAGTGTAGATTTAGTAAATAGTTTGACAGTGTTGAGGAAATTATTTGTTTAGCAGAGTGATGGCCTTCGGGGAAAAAACTGTTCTTGTGTCTAGTTGTTCTGGTGTGCAATGCTCTGTAGCGTCGTTTTGAAGGTAGGAGTTGAAACATTTTATGTCCAGGATGTGAGGGATCTGTAAATATTTTCATGGCCCTCTTCTTGATTCGTGCAGTATACATGTCCTCAATAGAAGGCAGTTTGGTAGCAATTATTTTTTCTGCAGTTTTAATTATCCTCTGAAGTCTGTGTCTTTCTTGTTGGGTTGCAGAACCGATTTTCGCCAGTGTTGATTATTAGAGGTTTTTTCCCCCCCCCTTAAAACAAAAAAACAAAAAAACCAAACACTAGCTCAGCACACCCAGCTCTGGGCTAAAATGTAAGCATGAAATCTCTGGTTTATTTTTGTAATAATGTTTTACAGCTGCTTAATGACCCTGAATAGGTTCAGAAATCTGGTGCCCTGTATTTCTTAACAGGAGTAACAGAATAACAGAGTTGGAAGGGAATTTGGAGGTCTTCTAGTCCAACCCCCTGCTCTGGCAGGAAACCCTCCACCACTTCAGACAAATGGTTATCCAACATCATCTTAAAAACTTCCAGCATTGGAGCATTCACAACTTCTGGGGGCAAGTTGTTCCACTGATTAATTGTTCTAACTGTTAGGAAATTTCTCCTTAGTTCTGAGTTGTTTCCCTCCTTGATTAGTTTCCATCTATTGCTTCTTGTCCTGCACTCAGGTGCTTTGGAGAATAGCTTGACTCCCTCTTCTTTGTGGCAGCCCCTGAGATATTGGAAGACTGCTATCATGTCTCCCCTAGTTCTTCTTTTCATTAAACTAGATCAATTCCAGCAACCATTTTTTATATTTTAGCCTCCAGTCCCCTAATAATCTTTGTAGCTCTTTTGGTAACAACCTTAGCTAAGCAGTTGCTGGTCTCAACCATAGGAATCTGATTCAACCAAATTTTGCCATCCATTCCACAAGCCTGCCACAGTCAGACCCGCTGGAGAGTTGTTCAAGACAAAAATGGCTTTAAATCGCTATGATCTGGAGAGAAAGCTGTGCTCTTTTGAACATTCATGCAGGATGACTGACTGGAACAATGCAAAAAGTGGGACTTACGTCTTACTGCACTCAAAATAATCATAAATCCAGCTCATCTGAACAATTTTATATATATTTTTTAGAATTTAGAATTTTAGAATTTTATTGGCCAAGTATGATTGGACACACAAGGAATTTGTTTTGGTGCATATGCTCTCAGTGTACATAAAAGAAAAAGAAAAAAATACATCAAAGGTACAACATTTACAACACAAATGATGTCATAGGTTGCAATTTAACCCTTAATGATAGCAATAAAAAGTTACAGTCATACAGTCATAAGTGGAAAGAGATTGGTGATGAAAACAATGAGAATATAATAGTAGTGTAGATTTAGTAAATAGTTTGACAGTGTTGAGGGAATTATTTGTTTAGCAGAGTGATGGCCTTCGGGGAAAAAACTGTTCTTGTGTCTAGTTGTTCTGGTGTGCAATGCTCTGTGGCGTCGTTTTGAAGGTAGGAGTTGAAACACTTTATGTCCAGGATGTGAGGGATCTGTAAATATTTTCATGGCCCTCTTCTTGATTCGTGCAGTATACATGTCCTCAATAGAAGGCAGTTTGGTAGCAATTATTTTTTCTGCAGTTTTAATTATCCTCTGAAGTCTGTGTCTTTCTTGTTGGGTTGCAGAACCGAACCAGACCATTATAGAGGTTCAAATGATAGACTCAATAATTCCTCTGTAGAACTAGATCAGTAGCTCCTTGGGCAGTTTGAGCTTTCTGAGTTGGCGCAGAAAGAACAGTCTTTGTTGTCCTTTTTTGATGATGTTTTTGATGTTAACTGTCCATTTTAGATCTTATGATATGATAGAACCTAGAAATTTGAAGGTTTCTACTGTTGATACTGTGTTGTCAAGTATTGTGAGAGGTGGAAGTATGGAAGGGTTTCTCCTAAAGTCTACCACCATTTCTACATCATTTATATGCCTGGAGGTCAAAATATTATATAGATGATGCAAGCCAAGGTCGGTCAACTTTGGCTGTGGGGCACACTGACTCTATTTTAATGTCATTAAACGTTCCCTTTTGGTTAATTTCCCCCTTTCTGCATTTTTTCCCCTTTCATTCTTTTTTCTTTTATTCAATTATGTTCAATTCTCAGAGACTGCCTGGATGAGTCCTTGTGGTTTTCTTGGGAAGGTTCTTCAGAAGTGGCTTGCCATTACATCCTTCCCAGGGTTGAGAGAAAGTGACCGGCCCAAGGTTACACTGTAGCTTTGTGCCTAAGATGAGACTAGAACTCACAGTCTCCCAGTTTCTATCTTGAATGCCTTAACCACTACACCAAACTCTTTTGCATTTGCTTTTATTAATCTTATGTATATGAGCTAGAAGATAGATAGATAGATAGTTAGATAGATAGATAGATAGATAGATAGATAGATAGATAGATAGATAGATAGATAGATATGCTTTTATTAATCTTATGTATATGAGCTAGAAGATAGATAGACAGACAGACAGACAGACAGACAGACAGATAGATATGCTTTTATTAATCTTATGTATATGAGCTAGAAGGGGACGTGGTGGCTCAGGGGCTAAAATGTTGAGCTTGTCGATCGAAAGGTTGGCAGCTCAGCGGTTCGAATCCCTAGTGCTGCCGTGTAACAGGATGAGCTCCCGTTACTTGTCCCTGCTTCTGCCAACCTAGCAGTTTCGAAAGCATGTAAAAATGCAAGTAGAAAAAATAGGGACCACCTTGGTGGGAAGGTAACAGCGTTCCGTGTGTCTTTGGCATTGAGTCATGCTGGCCACATGACCACAGAGACGTCTTCGGACAGTGCTGGCCTTCGACTCTGAAACGGAGATGAGCACAACCACCTAGAGCCAGGAACGGCTAGCACGTATGTGCGAGGGGAACCTTTATCTTTTTATATGAGCTAGTCCTTAATTTATTATACCTGTTCACTAGTCAATTTCTAGGTTTTTTCCCCTTTTGTCAGATATTAACATTGTGAAGATAAGTTTTCAATATTTTTATACTCCAGCACTTTGTTTCTTTTCCTTAAATGTATAACAGAGAAGACAATTTCGGATTATCTTGCAGCGTCCAGCCATCGCACTCCACATGGCTCCACAGCAGAGCTGAGAATAGCTATCACTCAACAATTCCTAAATCACAAATTTTCCATTTTTCCCCCCTCTGAAATTTAAATTGCAAAATAGGAAGGTCAACCTCTTTCCCAAATGCATTAATTTGGGAAAGTCTAAATTCAGGCTACCATTTCATATCTCGGGGTATATATTTTAGATGGTACAGAATAATCCATTGTAGGGCAAATAGTTCTTCCTCACCCAAATTTCTGTAATTAACTGGTTTCAGATTGATAATATATATATATATGTAAAACCTTCAGAGGAGCGTCTTCTGTGATTAGAAATGGGACTCAGACAGGGGTGAAATGCTACCAGTTCATACTGGTTCGGGCGAACTGGTAGCAGTGGCGGCGGGTGTTCGGTGAACCGGTTGCAGTGGCAGCGCGAGGCTCCGCCCTTCCACCCAGACATCATTACTTCCTTGTTTTAACCAGGAAGTAACCTGTTTTTGACTCTCTGCGCGCATGCAGAAGGCTTTGTGCATGCACAGAGAGTCCAAAATCGCACATGGCGCATGCACACACTTCCAAATCAGTAGGGAAGGGAAGGAGATTTCATCCCTGGACTCAGGGATTCAGAGGCTGTTTCATACTGCTTCTGCCTATGAAATGTTGGAAGATGTAACAGAATAAACAGTAAATAAGTCTATGGCACAGATATTGTATATGTAGCCAGTTTTATAGCTCAAATCTTTGAAGCGTCCAGGCTGCAATTTTTTTTAATCCGTTTATTGAGAAGAAAGTCCAGTAAATTTACTTGGAAATAGAGTAGGCTGAAATTTAATTATTTTAAGAATGTTTAAATTACAGACCTTTTATAAACCTTTCTTCCCCAAATCTTAACAATAGCTTGTAATGAGGCATTAGAGCTGCTGGATTTTAAACAGGCAGACATTTTGGCTGTTGGAGATTTCTTTCCATTCCTTTCCAGCAGTGGGGATTTTAAAAAAAAACACATATATATCTTAGTTCCTAGTTAGAAAATAAATTCTGTAAAAAAAAAAAAGCATTGGTCAGTTTTAGCAGATTTCTAATAAAATGGAATCTTAAAAAAGATTCATAAATAGTATATTTTAATGGTCTTTTTATGGAATCTATTTTCAAGCATAATTGCTTATATTTGGATGTCACAATAAACCCATTTTCCCCAAGCTGTCTGGGATGACATTCCTAAAAAAGTGGCTGAGAAAAAGAAAAGGGGGAGCTGAAGTCTAAATTTAATCTTCATGGCTTATTATAACATAAATGAGACAAAGGGAGCTTTAGGATTGGACACCCACCTTTCCTGTGACTGGGCAAAGAATTTAGAAAATTTTGGCTCTACTATTGGTTGACCACAGCTTCCTCTATTGTCCAGATGAATTATGATTAGTTTAAGCTAACCGGCTTCACAAAACAACAACAAATTGTTTGAAGTTGCCTTGTTCATTAATCGAAGACTGCTTGCTGCTTAAGACACGATACAACTTATTTAACTAAATACTAAGCAGAGCCTTTTTCTCCCTCATCATGTATGATATGCAACCCTGAAGCTTGCTAGGGTCCGTTCCACATCATAAAGAGTCAACTGTGATCACTCTCAAAATATGAATTTCAAGCTGAACTGCTGCTAATGCAGGGACCTCCTCATTCTAGACTGGAGTTACGGGGTTAAAAATAAGAAGGACCCTTGACCAGGGATGGGATTCAGCCAGTTCACACCACTTCGGGAGAACCGGTTGTTAACTTTCTGAGCAGTTTGGCAAACTGGTTGTTGGAAGAAATCATTAGGGCAGAGAACCGGTTGTTAAATTACTTGAATTCCACCACTGCCCTTGACATTTTGGTGATAAGAGGACTTTAAATCATCAATAGATTTAAAGCAAGTATGGTGTACCTTTGTGCTTGATATATAGCTCCCAACATCTCTTACCATTGACTAAACAGCCAGAATGACCTGAACTGTAGTCTGGGGAGCCATAACATCCCCTAAAACCTTATTCTGGCAAAGTGGCACCCCATCCCTCTAGGTCCCATAAAAAAATTATTTTTGAAAACTAAGTTTCAAACGTACAATAACAGCTTTCAAGTCCAACCCCTGCTCGAGCAGGGGAACCTGTGCCATTTCAGACAAATGGCGTCCAGTCTCTTCTTAAAAGCCTTCAGTGATGGAGCACCCACAGCTTCTGGAGTCAAGCTGTTCCACTGGTTAATTGTTCTCACAGTTAGGAAACTTCTCCTTAGTTTTAAGTTGCTTTTCTCCTTGATTAGTTTCCACCCATTGCTTCTTGTCTTGCCTTCTGGTGCTTTGAAAAATAGGTTGACCCCCTTGTTCTTTGTGGCAACCTCCCGATACCATGTGTCCCCTAGTCCTTCTTTTCATTAGACTAGATATACCAAATTCCTGCCACTGTTCTTCATACGTTTCGGCCTCCAGCCCCCTAACCATTTTTGTCCCTCTTCTCTGCACTCTTTCCAGAATCTCAGCATCTTTTTTAATCTTGTGATGACCAAAGCTGGATGCAGTATTCCAAGTGCGGTCTCACTTTATAAAAAGGGTACTAATGCTTCCCGTGATCTTGATTCTATCTTGATTCTTGATTACTGACATTTAGAGCAAAGGTTCATAACTTCTGTTCTGTACTAAAATGGAATCTGTTCGTCAGTCTCTATGAACAGGTTGAACACCTGAACCATTTGCAAAGGATTAGGTACTCTATTCATCGTGAAGGAATGCTGGCCTTTTGATAGTGTGCAAGACTGAAGGAAGCTGAGAGGGTCAACCCTTCATACGTCTCACTTGATCGCTTCCCATCCTTTTCTGAGAGCATATTAGAAGCAACACTAGCAACTGAGTTTTTGCAAATGCCTTTTTGCCTTCTTGGAATATATAGCAAGGAGGGATGATTATTATTAGGGACAATTATGCTGACCGGTACTGTGTGCCGCTGTTTAACAAACAGCTTGGAGTTCTAATTTTCTGCAGTGCCAACTTTGTAGGTACCATTTATACTCATTATGGTATATTGAGAAAGTTATTAAAAATTCTAAAACTTGTTGAAGCTTTCTGTGACACCTTCCCTGGCTTTTAATTGGCTTTTATCGAGTCTTCGAAGAGAGCTCTTTTAAAATAATCAGTGTCCTTTCGTCTCTTTCTTTCGCCCGGTTGCAAAAGGAATTTAGCAATGGAGCTAAAACCGAAGCAGGTTGTGCCTAAATATTGAATGAATTCGCATTGACAAGTAAAGAAGATAATTGATGGTCTCTTTAGATGGATGCCCTGTTTAAATGACGGAGGAACAATTGCTTTGGAACAGAAGGGTTAAATCTTAATCTCAGAGGCTTGGGAAGCTGCTAGTCGCAGTCTCCTTAAAATTTAATATACCTCGTTAATGCTTACTTGCAAACACTGAAGGATTTTTATGATTATAATCATGTGTTACAGCACCTAGTACTGTTTCTAAGTCGCATACTAATCAGCTTAATGAGATATTACCGCACTTTTTGTTGACTAAAGCAAAATCCTTTTTATTGTTCGAAAGCTTGTCCTTTACTTTATTTTTTTCCCCAAACATTATCTTGTTTTATTGTGTACCAGTAAATATCATGCCATCTCTCCACCCAACGCCCCCCCATAACACCGATCAAATCATAAAACCATATTTCTCATTGGAGAATGTGGAATTTATTGAATATGCTTAATGGGACTGAAAGTTTTATAAATGGATTTCTATTTTCGTTTCTTTAAAAGGGGCAGGGAGCAAGAGGCATCGCCATTGTTGTTTATATAGATCGGCAAATGTAAACAGGTGTAGCATCCCAAGAAGAAGGGGCCTGGTGACCTTGAAAGCTTAATGCGACTAGATAATCAATCAATCAATCAATCAATCAATCAATCAATCAATCAGAACAGAGCTGGAAGGGACCTTGGAAGTCTTTCAGTCCAGCCTATACCCTATACCATTTCAGACAAGTGACTGTCAATCTCTTCTTAAAACCAATGATGAAGCATCCAAAACTTCTGGAGGCAAGCTGTTCCACTGGTTAATTGTCCTCACTGTTAAGAAGTTTCTCTTCAAATCCAGGTTGCTTCTCTCCTTGATTAGTTTCTATCCATTGTTTCTTGTCCACCCCTCTGGTGCTGTGGAAAATAAATGGACCCCCTCTTCTTTGTGGTAGCCACTCAAATACTGGAACACTGCTATCATGTCCACCATGGTCCTTCTTTTCTCTAGACTAGCCAAACCCAAATCCTGCACCATTGAGGACCTGTATACTGCATGAGTCAAAAAGAGGGCTGTGAAACTATTTACAGACCCCTCGCATTCTGGGCATAAATTGTTTCAACTCCTACCCTCAAAACGACACTGTTAGAGCACTGCACACCAAGACAACTAGACACAAGAACAGTTTTTCCCCCCCGAATGCCATCACTCTGCTAAACAAATAATTCCCTCAACACTGTCAAACTATTCACTAAGTCTGCATTAATACTACTATTAATCTTCTCATCATTCCTATCATTCATCTCCTCCCACTTATGACTCTATGATTGTAACTTTGGTGCTTGTATCCTTACGATTTATATTGATTGTTTCATAGTATAATTTGATTGCTTATTTGTACCCTATGACTATCATTAAGTGTTATACTTTATTATTCTTGATAAATGTATCTTTTCTTTTTATGTACACTGAGAGCATATGCACCAAAGACAAATTCCTTGTGTGTCCAATCACACTTGGCCAATAAAGAATTCTATTCTATTCTGTTCTGTTCTGTTCTGTTCTGTTCTATTCTATTCTATTCTATTCTATTCTATTCTATTCTATTCTATTCTATTCTATTCTATTCTATTCTATTCTATTCTATTCTCCAGGCCTGTCATCATCTTAGTTGCTCTTCTTTGAACTTTTTCCAAAGTCTCAACATCTTTTTTGTAATGTGGTGACCAAAGCTGGATGCCGTATTCTAGGTGTGGTCTTATTAAGGCTTTGTAATGTGGTATTAATACTTCACGTGATTTTGATTCTATGCCTCTGTTTATACAACCAAGCATCCTATTAGCTTTTCTGGCAGCTGCTGCACCCTGCTGACTCATGTTTAAGTGATTGTCCACTAGGACTCCAAGGTCCCTCTCACAGTTACTGTATCTCAGCCAAGTTTCACCTAATTTGTACCTGTACCTTTGGTTTTCCTGCCCAAGTGTAAAACCTTGCTTCTCTCCACATTCAATTTCAGTTTGTTGGCTAGGGCCCATTGTTCAAGTCTGTCAAGATCTTTTTGGATCTTGAGCTTATCTCCTGTCAGCTTAGTGTCATCTGCAAATTTGATGAGTTCCCCTTCTATTCCTTCATCTTAGTCATTTATAGAATAGAATAGAATAGAATAGAATAGAATAGAATAGAATAGAATTTTTATTGGCCAAGTGTGATTGGACACACAAGGAATTTGTCTTGGTGCATATGCTCTCAGTGTACATAAAAGAAAAGATACGTTCATCAAGGTACAACATTTACAACACAATTGATGATCAATATATCAATGTAAATCATAAGGATTGCTAGCAACAAGTTATAGTCATACAGTCATAAGTGGAAAGAGATTGGTGATGGGAACTATGAAACGATTAATAGTAGTGCAGATTCAGTAAATAGTCTGACAGTGTTGAGGGAATTATTTGTTTAGCAGAGTGATGGCCTTCGGGAAAAAAAATTATGAAGATATTGAAGAGTACTGAGCCTAAGAAACAACCTTGTGGTGCTCCCCTGCTTACTTGCCTCAATGTAGATGTAGTACCATTAAGGACTACACCTTGAGTACACTTACAAATCCATCTGGTGGTGATGCTATCGGGTCCCATTTTTCTAGCTTACCAAGAAGTAGGTTGTGGTCTACTTTGTTGAATGCCTTGCTGAAGTCTAAATATATTATGTCCACAGCATTTCACTGGTCTACTAATTTAGTCACTTTGTCAAAGAATAAAATAAGATTGGTTTGGCATGATCTATTTTTAACAAACCCGTGCTGGCTAATAGTTATAACTTTTGTTTGGGTATAACTTTATAAAGGGTAATGTGTTCGTTTTAAAAGCCTAATTAATCCAAGCAATCAAAAAAAGTATGCAGGGTGATGAAGGCCTCGTATAATTAAGTCAAAACAATCGCAATGGTACACCATGCAGTTGACATTTAATATACATTTATTGAGTATTGACTACACGAACATTGCATATGGTTTTTGTGCTTTTGTAGATCCGCTGATGAAACTGTTCTACTTGAAAATCTAAATTTCCCCTTCTTTGTTTGCTTTTTGTTTGCAGGAATGGAGGAAGCTAGTCTGTGCCTTGGTGTTT
This sequence comes from Ahaetulla prasina, assembly GCF_028640845.1. Classification (NCBI taxonomy): domain Eukaryota; kingdom Metazoa; phylum Chordata; class Lepidosauria; order Squamata; family Colubridae; genus Ahaetulla; species Ahaetulla prasina. The sequence goes on from NC_080550.1 coordinate 10,726,742, forward strand.
CTTCAGCGGGACCAGAAGCTGAGGCCCACCTCAACAGCTCCCTGCTCAATGGCCAGTATTCAATGAGTCAGAAGTTGCATCAGATCACTTCCCAGCTCACTCATGCCTTTCCTGAGCTTCAAACCAGACAGAGCCCTGAGGAAAAGGCGGTGGCACTTCTAGAAGACAAGAGCCACATTTCGTTAGCCAACCAGCCTATCAGCAGTCAGATGGCCCTCTTGGCCAATCAACTCAACCGGGAAGTTGATACCAGTTTAAACGGGAGGGTAGATCTACAGCAGTTCTTAAATGGACAAAACCTAGGCATCATGTCTCAGATGAGTGACATAGAGGACGATGCTAGGAAGAACAGGAAATACCCATGTCCCCTGTGCGGGAAGCGCTTTCGGTTTAACAGCATCCTGTCACTACACATGCGCACCCATACCGGGGAGAAACCATTTAAGTGCCCCTATTGTGACCACAGAGCAGCTCAGAAGGGAAACTTGAAGATACACCTGCGTACTCACAAGCTTGGAAACCTGGGCAAAGGCCGCGGGCGGGTCCGAGAAGAGAACCGGCTCTTGCATGAGTTGGAAGAACGGGCCATCCTGAGGGACAAGCAGTTGAAAAGCAGCCTCCTGCAACCCAGGCCTGATGTCAAAGCTCACCCTCACACTCAGCCTATCCCTCTGGCTAATTGCAACGTACCCATGTCCACAAACCACAACACCCCTGATATTTCTAACCCGGTTCCCTCTCCGAAACCTGCCAGCATCCAGGAAGAAGTGGTTGCCACTGCGGCTGGGTTTAGATGTACCTTTTGCAAAGGGAAGTTCAAGAAGCGGGAGGAGCTAGACCGTCACATCCGGATCCTCCACAAGCCTTACAAGTGTACGTTGTGTGACTTTGCGGCATCCCAGGAGGAGGAGCTGATCAGCCATGTTGAAAAAGCTCACATCACCGCCGAGTCCGCTCAGGGCCAGGGTTCCAATGGAAATGGGGAGCAGGCGGCCAATGAATTCCGGTGCGAAGTGTGCGGTCAGGTCTTCAGCCAAGCCTGGTTCCTGAAAGGTCACATGAGGAAGCACAAGGACTCCTTTGAGCACTGCTGCCAAATCTGTGGGAGGCGCTTCAAGGAGCCGTGGTTCCTGAAGAACCACATGAAAGTCCACCTGAATAAGCTGTCGGTGAAGAACAAACCCCCCAGTGACTCAGAAGTCCCCATGCCTGTGGGGAGCATGTCCCAGGAAGCTCATGCCAACCTGTACTCCAGATACTTGTCCTGCTTGCAGAGTGGTTTCCTGCCCCCGGACAAAGCTGGCCTCGGCGAGCAGAACCAGGCTTACAGTAAAGGGGATTTGCCCATGAAAGAACGCGAAGTCCTGGGCAAGCTCCTGTCTCCTATTGCTAGCATTGGACATAGCCTGGCTGAAGGGGACAAGCATTCCTTATTGGGTTGTCTTAACCTTGTGCCTCCGCTCAAATCGAGCTGCATAGAGAGGCTGCAGGCTGCCGCCAAAGCTGCTGAGATGGACCCTGTGAACAGCTATCAAGCTTGGCAGCTCATGGCAAGGGGAATGGCCATGGAGCATGGTTTCCTGACAAAAGAGCACCAGATTCAGCGGAGCCACGAAGACCCTTTGGCAAACGCCGGAGTTCTGTTTGATAAGGAGAAGCGGGAGTATGTGTTAGTAGGAGCAGATGGTTCGAAGCAGAAAATGCCTGCTGATTTGGTTCACAGCACTAAAATGGGCAATCAGAGAGACTTGTCAAACAAACTGGACCCTTTGGAAGGGAGCAGAGATTTCCTGCCTCACGGGATGAATCCGGGGCTTGACTACAACATGCAGAGTCATGGCGGCACAAAGGAGAAGCCCACCGAGTGTCCCGACTGTGGGCGGGTTTTCAGAACCTACCACCAAGTGGTGGTTCATTCCAGAGTCCACAAGAGGGACAGGAAGGCGGAAGATGAAATCCTCCAAGGGACCATCGATGAGCGCCGTGGGTCTGGAAGCGATCAGGAATCCCAGTCAGTCAGCCGATCGACCACGCCCGGCTCCTCCAACATCACTGAGGAAAGTGGGATGGGTGGAGGCCTCTCGCAGACCGGAAGTGCTCAGGAAGACAGCCCTCATCCATCTTCACCTTCTTCCTCAGGTATGTCCACTTTCCTTGTCGGCTCTCCTCTTTGAAGGGCTCCCAAGCTGCACCCATTGCAGACAATAACCACCATGTTCACTTAATGACCATAGTGATTCGCTTGCCAACTGCTGCAAAAAGATTATAAAATCACGTGTGACGTTGTGGTGACCCACTTAATGACCAAAACAACCTACAGCTGTAGTTCTGGATTCATTTATGGTCATAAATTGAGGATTTTCTATATTATGTTGCTTTTATCTTACTGTACTAATTTGGACAAATGCAAATCTATCTTGCGGGTCTGTCTGTACAGGGTAATTTCTCCTCCTCTATTCTCACCAGCCACCTCAGTCTTGTTTCTCTTTTGATAAATCCTTATATCGTGAGATGCAGCTTATTTGTATGGACAAACGTGGGGTACATTTAAGGCTGTGAGCCCCAAATTCTGAGTGCACAGAGGCTGAAAATCATAGGAAGGATTCATTAGAAAGAAATCAACTTCCCATTGATGGTTTTTTTGGTCTTCTGCAATCATTTTAAACCTTATAAAACCATGTTTTAAAAAATATCCCATTGGTTTTAGCGTGAACCCGCTGCGCACAAAAGAGCAAAGCAAAGTAATATTTCATTTCAGCCTTCAACATATATATATATATATATATATATATATATATATATATATATATATATATATATATATATATATATATATATATATATATATATAAAAGAAAGGTAGGCTTTCTGGCCTCATCTCTCATTTCTAGACTCTTGAACTAATGGATAGTAAATTGAAAGTTATATCTCCAGCCCTTTTTATAACAAAAGCACCTCACTAATATTGTAATCATTCGGCAGACCCTAACAACGGAGGAAATCATGCCATAACAAATACTCTGTTACTAATGGCAACATTGATTTCTGCAATCAGCCATTAAGTCTAGAAAATGAAAGACAGTTCGAGAGGGCTTTAGGCATTACATTGCCCACTGTTAAAGATCTGATAGCAGGCTGTTCTTTTTTCGGTGCTCACCCCCTCCCTGGCTTTCAATAAATATTTTAGCATTGAAGGCAATCCATTGGTACAGTTATTAAGCAGTTTATTTTTGCCGCTCTTGCCATGCTCCAATATCCTCCATTTCTGAGACCAGATTGATATAAAATAGTTAGTTTGGGGAGGTGGCTTATAATAAATCTGTAATCCCCCTTCCCTCCCCCACTTCTCAAGACCTATAAATCTGTCCTCTGCATTCCATGAATTCCTACAGTAATTAACACTGTTGTTTAAATACCCAGGAAAACATCCGACACCTCTCAGACTTCTGGCCTCCTGTACGATATATTTGTCATTGAAGACATGCAGAAATCCTAGGCAGGAACGAGAGGACTGGTTTTTATACCATCTATTCGCTTGGATTGCTTCAAGGGGATTCAAAATCCAGTAGGAAAAAGATTGCTCTGCCCTCCATGTTTTGAATATACGAGTTGAGTCGGTGCAGATGCATATTCTTGCTGTCCTTTCTGGAGCTTTGGTATCCCAGAAGTTGCCCAAAGAATTAGAATCAGAATAGAGCGGGAAGGGAGCTTGGAGGTCTTCTAGTCCAGCCCTGTTCTGTCTCCTTCCCCACTTCAGACCCACGAGCTGGCCTTCAGCCAGTGGATTCACAGCTCTTATCAGTCCTGGCAGAGAAATCGCAGCTGCCTGCCAAAGTTCAAACAAATGACTCACGTAGCAAGACTTTCAGCTCTTTTTGAAATGGTTCAGCTAAACTTTTGCTTCCCGTGGAGTGAGAGCAGTCCCAAAGCTCCTTATATATTCCTGTTGATGACGCCGCCTCTCTAATCTTCTGAAACACGGGTTAATCCAAGCTTGATTATTATTATTATCAGCTGGGTCTGAAGGTGTAGCCTGGGGAAGGGAGGAATCAGGGGATGACAGCCTCATTATGTCCTCCGACTGGTCTGGTTCTGGCTCCTGGAGCCGAGCCAAAGGAATCAGTGCTCCCGAGGTAAGCCTTACCAGCCCTTCCCCCTCACTCTTGGAGTCACTTTTGGGCATGGCCAGGTTCGGGGGCTGGAGTCACAACAAGCCTTGTGCTCAAGCAGGAGATCCCATACCATCTCAGACAAGCAACTCTTCTTAAAAACCTCCGGTGATGGAGCACCCACAACTTCTGAAGACAAGCTGTTCCACTGGTTCATTGTCTTCACTCTCCTTAATTCCAGGTTGCTTCCTTCCTTGATTACTTTCCATCCATTGTTTCTTGTCTTGCCTTCTGGTGCTTTGGAAAATAAGTTGGCCCCCTCCTCTCTCAAATACTGGGATACTGCTATCCTGTTCCCCCCACCCCCTTAGTCCTTCTTTTCTCTAGACTAGCCAAAGCCAAATCCTGCAACCGTTCTTCGTAAGTTTTAGTCTCCAGGCCTTTGATCACCTTAGTTGCTCTTCTTTGCGCTTCTTTTGATCAGGATATGCTTTAGAACAGTGTTTCTCCACCTGAGAAAATTTAAGATGTGCGGACTGCAACTCCCATTCTGAATGGGGAATTCTGGGAGTTGCAGTCCAGACTTTTAACAGAATAATAGAGTTGGAAGGGACTCTATTATTGGTTGGCTTCAAAATTTTTAGAAACAGGTTCTCTACCCGGTTGCTGGGTGGGCGAGGCCATGGTGGGCGTGGCCTAGTCAGCCTCCTGCACCATGGCAAGGGGGGGGGCATTTTTGCCCTCCCTAGGTTCTGGGGGCTTTCCTTGAGCCTCCAGGAGGGCGAAAACTGCCTCCCTAGGCTTTGGAGGCCCTCTGGAGGCCAGAAACGGGCCCGTTTCCAGCCTTCCCGAACTTCTGGTAGGCCCGTTTTTCACCCTCCCTGAACCTCCGTACGTACCCTGCATTTACCTGCATCCAAAATGGGTCGTGTGGGAACTCCTGGGAGGGACGGGGAGGGGTGGGTGGGGCCAGCCAGGAGTGGGATTTGGGGGTTCTCCAAACTGCCTAAAATCTTAGCTAGAGGTTCTCCCGAACCCCCAGCAGCCCACCCCTGACTTTACAGGTCTTCTAGTCCAACTCCGTGCTCAGAAAGGAGGCCTTGTACAATTCTAGACAAATGGTCATCCAATCTCTTCTTAAAAAAACAAAAAAAAAAAACCCTCTGTGTAGGAGCAATGGAGCTTTTCAAAGTAGTCAAGGTTGAGAAACGTTGCTTTGGAAGAAGTGAGAAAGACAAACAAACAAACAGAGCCTTTGGCTATTTTCACTTGAGTTTTTTATGAAGAAAATACAAATGCCCCCTTGAAATCTCATTGGGCTCTTTTCTTGACTCTGTTCAAAGAGATCCTGGAAATCTGTCTAATTTGATTATAGGCTTGGTGGGTAAATTCCCCCCAAATGTCCTTTTTGGTTGGAAAGAAACTCATTTTGCTGCTTCAGTTCCTTTCTGGTTGAATCTGGACCAGAACAATATCCAGCTTTGAGCGTCAAAAATACCAATCAAATACATTGCTTTCCCCACCCCTCCCCCAGCCGTAACTATCAGGCCTTTGAGATAGTCCAGATAAGAAGCAGCAACCATTAGTACTAACACTACCTCCATTGTAAGGTTTTGCCAAACTTTCCTCTTTTGGACTGGAATGTAATTTATCAGAGCGCTGTCTAGGTTGGGTTCTTCCTCCTGTCTCCCAAGGTCATTCTCTCACGCCATTACAGTAGCTCAGGGATGGGCAGCTGTGCTTGACAGATGTTTTCAACCTCCAATTTCCATCATTCTTTGCTAGTGGTGAGAGGTGCCACAGCAGCTGCCTTTAGATGTTGTCCACCGCTGGGTAAAACCATAGCTACCTGGGCCACAGCAGTCTCCTGGTCAAATTAATGGTCTGTCCATCTATGAAATTACTTGCTTGCTACACATGCCAAACACAGTCTCTAGATACAGGGAGAAGGGTAGGAATTTGCCTGACTGAATCTCTCGTCTCTGAACTCACTTCGTCTTTTTCAAATCTGGCCAAATCTATAGTTTTCTGGCCTGTAGTCCACTCCAATGATTAGGAAATCTATGGTGCAAAGTTTCCAACCATACATGAAAACAATTCATGCACCTTTAATCTTCTTTTATCCTGGGGAATTAGAGAAAGTTCCCTCCATTTAAAAAACAACAACAACAAAACCCAGTTGCATTTCTGGACCTTAGTCAATTTATGAGATTTACCAATTATAAAGGAACGTGGATGCGCAGTGGCTAAGACCCTGAGCTTGTCGACCGAAAGGTCGGCAGTTCAGCGGTTCAAAACCCTAGTGCTACGTAACAGGGTGAACTCCCGTTACTTGTCCCAGCTTCTGTCAACCTAGCAGTTCGAAAGCATGTAAAAAAATGCAAGTAGAAAAATAGGGACCACCTTTGGTGGGAAGGTAACAGCGTTCCGTGTGCCTTTGGCATTGAGTCATGCCGGCCACATGACCACGGAGACGTCTTCGGACAGCGCTGGCTCTATGGCTTTGAAACGGAGATGAGCACTGCCCCTTAAAGTTGGGAACGACTAGCGTATATGTGCGAGGGGAATCTTTACCTTACCATTTATGAAGATGGAAGACCAGCAGGTTTAGCAACAATTTATCCCGTATTTGTAAACTTACGTACTGAATTTAGTTTCCACTCATGTCAATGGGATGAATAATTTCTAATTGTTTTCCTGATAGAAATGTAGCATCTGTACGGCAAGCCATGTCATGGACGCAGAATACCAAAGTTTCAACTTTTTTTGATTTTTTTTTTCTGCACTCAACAGTGTGCTTTTAAATTTAACCTGGCTGCCTTCCCTAATATTTCTTGGTCTGCTACAAAATTCTCAAGAAACAGTTTTAAATTGTTGCAAAACGATTTGCTACCTGTAGCAGAGAAATCAGCAGATGCATACAAAAGAAGCTTTTATTCTCCTAGAGTTAAAAGAGAAATAGCCATTGAGACAGACATTAAAGCCCTACTACAAAAATACTGTTTAACCAATGTCTAAGCCCACAACAGGTCTCAGAACTTAATTTGCATCACTTGATTCCTTTTTTTTTTTTTTTTTGGGTACGGTTGTCGTTGCAAACTGGGTCAGAGGGCCTGAGAAACTATTCTTTTTCAGATCTTAACCAAGGGATTCTTTTTTTTGTAAATTGGTGCTCTTAACATGATAGTCGTTTCTGAATTCATCATATTAAAAATAAAACCTTTTATACACGGTGCCTTTCAGAACAGGTCTCTAGAAGAAAGCTTACAATGAGTGGCAGAAGAGGCTTTGTTATCTGATGTAATTCTTCACAAGAGAGGATTGGGAATAGAGTGGCTGCTTTTTCTTCTTCTTCTTCTTTTTTTTTTGAAAAAAAAAATGTCTGGTTCAGGCTGAGAAGAAGAAAGGGTCAAGTTTGCAATCAAACAGTTATTGCAGAGATGTGTGACTGTCACTGGTTGCGCTAATGTGGTATGCAGCTGTTTGTTATGTGAGTAAAAGAATGTTTGAATCAGTGAACATGTGAAAACGGCTCCAGTGGACCAGAAAATGTGTTTGTTCTTTGACTCTGTAAATTGCCGCGAACTAAGCCGAAGAGCCACTGCTAAAACCCAGACCTTTCAACAAATGAAGAGGTCATATTTGCTCCGAGAAAAAATGGACCAAATTGGCCAGATAGATCATTTCCTTCTCTTGCAGCCTTTGCTTGTTGTTGTTGTTGTTGTTGTTGCGTGTAAAAATTGCACTTGCCGTTGCTCTTTACTCACAAGGCAGAGAGAAGCTCACACAAATTGTGAGCCACTTGTTGTTGGCAGCACCGTTGCCTCTCTGACCGTAACCTCATTACCAAGGAGTAAATCCTATTGATTTCAACGAATCAGCATCAAACTCGCTAGACAAGCTTTGAAAGGGGTTCCTTGAGGTAAATTTCTCCAGATTATCCAAGTTTCCAGGACATGAACTGGGAATGTCTGGGATAACACAACTGCCTTTCCAGATCAGTCTTAAAAGATTGTTTGCACCCTCCGTCTCTCAATCAAAATAAGTTAGTTTTATGAACTTTGAAAGCTGCGCACGGCGGATGCCTTTGTGGTGAAGGGGGAGAAACGGGGGACTGCCATTGCGCTCATGTGCAGAAAAGGGCAGCTACTGTGTTGTGTTAATTTCT
>NC_080550.1:10737518-10780018 GCF_028640845.1 Ahaetulla prasina
ACTACCTCAAGGAACTCTGCCTAGTGTTTACTATGAATATAAAATAGCTGCAATATTATGCAACAAAGTGTTTGTGTGTGTGCCTTCAAAACAATATTCCCTTCCCTTCCTTTCCTTTCCTTTCCTTTCCTTCCTTCCTTCCTTCCTTCCTTCCTTCCTTCCTTCCTTCCTTCCTTCCTTCCTTCCTTCCTTCCTTCCTTCCTTCCTTCCTTCCTTCCTTCCTTCCTTCCTTCCTTCCTTCCTTCCTTCCCTTTCTTCCTTCCCTTCCTTCCTTCCTTCCTTCCTTCCTTCCTTTCCTTTCCCTATCTTCCCTTCCTTTTCTTCCCTTCCCTTCCCCCCAGGGAGAGAGAGAGAAAGAGAGAGAGAGAGAGAGAGAGAAGAGAAAATAAATTTATGCCAGGAAATAATTAAGAGTGTTAAAATGTAAAAGCAGCATGCACTGATCCCTAGGTTGCTTTGATTGGCAAAATATTCTCAGGAAGAGGTGACAAACAATTTGGGGAAAATTAAAAAGATTCACTCGCTGTACAATGGTCCTTCAGATTATCTGAGTTGTGGGGACCATGGTTGCTGATTATTTGTTTGTCTCGTTTGGTGTCAGGTTGACTGGGATGCAAAGCTGCACTTCTTTTAAAGCTCAGCTGTTATAACTGAACGCCATATGTAGCATTTCTGGTGCCCGATATGGAACACCGTACATGCTGCTCCATGTTTGCAAGAGATTTAGAGAAGCTTGAAGGCTGGGTATGAAAGCTGTGTGCATCTAGGCATTGGGGGAAGCGCTTCCTGGCTGAGGTTCAGCTTTTTGTTTCTTACATAACGTCCGTCAGCGGTAGAAGCAGAGGAGAAATTTGCTTAACCGGGGAAAGGCAAAAGGTCTGTTTAGCCTCGTGCTCTGCTTCCAAGGGTGACCAACCAGATGCTGCTGGGAAGGTCACAAGCAGGATGTCATGTCAGATGCCAACCTCCCCTCTCATTAGTTTCTCAAACCCAATCATTCCGCAGATTGTGGAAGTTGTTGTGGGGTACTGCAGAGGTTGCTTCCAAGCACATAGACTAGACCAGGGGTCTGCAACCATGTTCGGCTCTTTCATCCCTCTGCTGCGGCTCCCTGTCGCTCAAAATATGCATCACAACCGCCGATGCGCGATACCCGCCAGCATGGGATTTATTGAGGTTTTCGACCCATCTTATTTATTTTTTTCCGGAGTTCAAAATGTCTTTGTTGCCTGCAGAAATAAATAAATAAAAAATGTTTTCTCGGTAGCAGTTCATTGATTTCATAAATGCAACACACTATAGTTTTTTTTTTAAAAAAAATACGTAGCATAAAGGTAAAAAAATAATATATGCAGCGCTATCTTCATTTTAGATGTCAAAAGGGTTTTGTGGCTCCCGGTGTTTTCTTTCCTGCGGGAGACGGGTCCAAATGGCTCCTTTGAGTGGTTAAGGTTGTCGACCTCTGGACTAGACTGAGGTGAGAATCTTTGGAAATCCGTCTTTCTCAGGGAACAAGAGGCAGGGACAATGATCACACTGGCTATTGGCTTTATCGATCGTGCATCAAACACCTTATGCCACCAGACTCGAAATTTTGGGTTTAGACAACTTGGAACTTTGCCGTCTTTGGTCTGACCTAAGTGTAGTACATAAAATCATCTGCTACAATGTCCTACCAGCCAATGAATACTTCAGCTTCAACCAAAACAATACAAGAGCACACAATAGATACAAACTCATGGTAAACCATTCCAAACTAGATTGCAGAAAATACGACTTCAGTAACAAGAGTTGTCAATGCCTGGAATGCACTACCTGACTCTGTGGTTTCTTCCCCCAACCCCCAAAACATTAACCTTAGACTGTCTACTGTAGACCTCACCCCATTCCTAAGGGGTCTGTAAGGGGCGTGCATAAGAGCACCAGCGTGCCTATCGTCCCTGTCCTCATGTTTTCTTTTATTCGTATCCTTTACATGTATTTATAATTACGTTTACACTTTTATCTGTCATAAAACACATGCTTGACGAAATAAATAAGTAAATAAAATAAAAAATCATCCAATGAAGCCATTCATCGAATTGTTGCATGAGGCTATTTCCTGCAATTCATTTGCATTGCTGAGGAAGTTGCATCTCTTATAACTCTTGGTTCCATCTCTGATCATTTTTCTTTCTATTTCAATCCAGATATGAATGCAAGTAGTCCTCAACTTACAACAGCTCATTTAGTGACCGTTCAATGTTACAATGGCACAGAAAAAAGTGACTGTTTTTCACGCCATTACTTTCCAGCATCCCCAGAATCAGGTGATCAAAATTGGTTCGTATTTATGACCGCTGCTCCATCCCAAGATCACGTGGTCCCCTTTTTCGACCTTCTGACCACCAAAGTTCATGGGGAAGCCAGATTCGCTTAACAACCGGGTGACTAACTTATCAACTACAGTGATTCACTTAACGACTGGGGCAAGAAAGGTTGCAAAATGGGGCAAAATTCACTTATCAAATATCACGCTTCATAACAGAAATTTTGTTAATTGTTATTCAACTGCGGTCGTAAGTCAAGGACTATCTACAGTATATGATGCAAACTTCGTTTTATTTTTACGTGATTCTTTTACTGAAATGTTGCCATGTGGGACATGATGAAGAGGGGCATTCTGTACTAGCCAGGCTTGGATGAAATTGAGCAGCTGTAATGTCGCTGGAATGTTAGCTCCTGTCATGGTTATGATCTTAAAAAGAATTCTTTGGCAAGATCAGTAATGGTCGATCAGCTTCCTTGAAATATATTTCACTCTTATTGATCAAAACATCCAAAATTTATATCTTACAGCACATCACTCAGTTCAGTTAGAATGGCCAGTTTGGTCTGGTGGTTAAGGGACTAGGCTAGAATATGGGAGATTGTGAGTTCTACTCAATGGTGGAATTAAAAATTTTTTACTACTGGTTCTGTGGATGTGGCTTGGTGGGCGTGGCAGGGGAAAGATACGGCAAAATCTCCATTCCCTCCCCACTCCTGGGGGAAGGATATTGCAAAATCCCCATTCCCACCTCACTCCTGGGGGAAGGATATTGCAAAATCTCCATTCCCACCCCACTCTGGGGCCAGCCAGAGATGGTATTTGCCGGTTCTCCGAACTACTCAAAATTTCCGCTACCGGTCTTCCAGAACCTGTCAGAACCTGCTGAATAGCACCCCTGGGTTCTAATCCTTCCTTAGATATGACAGCCCATTGGGTGACTTTGGAGAATCACCAGGAGATTGTGAGTTCTAGTCCTACCTTAGGCATGAAAGCTGACTGGGTGACTTTGGACCAGTCTTCCTTCCTTCCTTCCTTCCTCCCTCCCTCCCTCCCTCCCTTCCTTCCTTCCTTCCTGCCTGCTGCCTGTCTTCCTCCCTCCCTCCCTCCCTCTCTTTCTCTTTCTCTCTCTCTCAACCCAATATACCTCTCAGGTTTGTTCATGTGGGAAAAATAGAAGGAAGAAGCATTATTACCCACCTTGAGTTGTTTATAAAACAACAAAGATGGGCTACAAATAAATAAAAATAAAATAAAAATAAACAAACTACAGAGAAAGAATGCAAATGTGCCTTAGAATATTGGGTAAACTATTTGTTGCAGATCTTTTAAAAAATATGAAAGCATCACTCTACATTTTCAACGAAAAGGAGTGTAACTTCTAAAATGGGGGAATGGTAGCTTTGTAATACCCCTTTGAAGTGAAACACAAACCCAGCACATTACGTAAGTAAGATGTAGGAGTTATCAACTTCACACAAAATACAGCTCCCCCACCCCAATTTATTTTGGGTTAGACTGAGAGTAACTTTGGGAAGACCAGTATAGTTGCTGAAAGACAGCACAATGGTGCTACTAATAGGCAGGAAGTACAAGAAGATTCCTGTTTAAATTTTCATTAGTAGTTATTTAAGGATATTACCAAAAATATTTCACTGTCACCATATGATATTTCTAAATATAGCAACTATGAATCAGATACCTACTGTAGAATGCATTATAAAAATAACACTATAATATGTTCGTGCTTAGATCTGAATTTAGAGTTTTTAAAAACCACCAAGATACAATCTGTTTTTCCTCAGCATCACAGCAGGGTTTGATTGAAAGAAGCCTTAAGTATTTTATTGTTATTTATTTAAAAACATACATAGGTCCATTTTGGAGATGAATTCAAATGCCTTAAATATACAAGCATACATTAAAATGGCTCTACTTTAAAAAAAAAAAAAGGAAAGGAAATTAATCAAATATTAGTGATGGAGGAATAGCACTGAAATAACAAAGCAAACAGGACAATAAGGGAAAATATTTCTGGAGTACCCATATTTGAGCAAAATGCCTTTGAGAAGGAAATCTTGGTCAATGTCCACTAAATAATAGTCTGTCCTGAAAAAAACCTACTCTTTGTCGTTGCTTGCCAGGTCTTATTTAGTCATGCAACTTATTGAATCTGGAGGCAGTCTTCAGATATTGAATAGAGCACGTGCAGAGGTGGGTTTCAGCAGGTTCTGACCAGTTCTGGAGAACCGGTAGCAGAAATTTTGAGTAGTTTGGAAAACTGGTAAATACCACCTCTGACTGGCCCCACCCCCATCTCTTCTGTTTCCCGAGTCCCACTGATTGGGAGGAAATGGGGACTTTGCAGTATCATTCCCCTGGAGTAGGGGGGGAATGGAGATTTTACAGTATCCTTTCCCTGGAGTAGGGAGGCAATGGAGATTTTATAGTATTCTTCCCCTGGAGTGGGGAGGGAATGGAGATTTTACAGTTTCCTTCCCCTGCCGTGCCCACCAAGCCACACCCACCAAGCCACACCCACAGAACTAGTAGTAAAAATTTTTGAATCCCATCACTGAGCACATGGAATGGAATATACGTCAGAAGACACTTTTTGAGAGATTGCTATCATTGAGAGTTTTGAAAACCGAACATTGGCATTCTGATTGAAATTGGAACACAAATTGGAAACAAGTGGAGAAGAAAATTGAGGTAATACATTCTGAATGCATAGACACAGCAAGCTGGTCGTGCGGAGTGTAGGATTTTCCTTAAGCGTTTTCAGTGAAGCTTCATAGCATGGAGAAACCTGAGGTGACATGCTCTCTTGGTGGTCAAAGTTTAGCTACTAGCCAAGGATGGCAAAAACATGCCATACTGCTGATGCCCATGGTACATCTAGAAGAATTGTGAGATCAAACAATAACTCCCAATTTATAAAGCTGATATTTTAGGATTAGTGTTCCATCAATCAGATGTCTATTTGTCTTGTTGTCGTTAGTTGCGAAGTCATGTCTGACCCATCGTGACCCCGTGGACAACGTTCCTCCAGGCCTTCCTGTCCTCTACCATCCTCTGGAGGCCATTTAAGCCAGGGGTAGTCAACCTTTTTATACTTACCGCCCACTTTTGTATCTCTGTTAGTAGTAAAATTTTCTAACCGCCCACCGGTTCCGCAGTAATGTGCCATCTATCGTCGTCTGCGCATGCCTCTTGCGCATCGTGGATTGGGTTTGGGGGGGCAGCTACCAGCTCTGCTTGTCTGTTACAGCTGGGTGGTGTGGGGGGAGATGCGCGAGCTATTCTGGGATGAGACTCTTGTTTGCGGTCGCACTATAGCGCCATTTAGTTTCACTTACGTAACATGAACTAAACTTATGCGTGGATGATACAAATAGTATATTTTCATAAATTTAAATTGTCACAGGGAATTTTATGAAAACCTAATGAAAAGGTTTTTAAATAATGCTATGAAAATTTTTTAAAAAGTCAATTAAATTTAAAAAAAGAAAAGTGCTTCAGTATCGGACAAAACCCCTACCGCCCACCATGAAAGCTGGAACTCCTGGTAGTGAGCGGTAGGGACCAGGTTGACTACCACTGATTTAAGCTCACGCCTACTGCTTCAGTGACTCCATCCAGCCACCTCATTCACTCTCTGCCGTCCCCTTCTTCTTTTGCCCTCAATCTTTCCCAGAATTAGGCTCTTCTCCAGTGAGTCCTTCCTTCTCATTAGGTGGCCAAAGTATTTGAGTTTCATCTTCAGGACCTGGCCTTATAAAGAGCAGTCAGGGTTGATCTCCTCTAGAACTGACTTGTTTATTTTATTTATTTTATTTATTTATTTCAATTTTTATACCGCCCTTCTCCCGAAGGACTCAGGTTTGTTCGCCTTGCAGTCCAAGGGACTCGCAGGAGTCTTCTCCAGCACCATAGTTCAAAGGGCTCAATTCTTTAGCGCTCAGCCTTTCTTATGGTCCAGCTTTCACAGCCATACGTTCTACCCGTGTTTAAAGGATAGCTTATTTTGTTGATACCAAACTGACCCTAGAAATACATTGGAACTTCTACCAGTGTACACATTGCAATTATAAAGCATAAATACTTAGCATTTGTACAATGCATTGAAGTGTGGAAAGAAACCTGGACCTCGTGATCATTAATAAACTTGAGATTAAAGCAGCTTTGAATCAGAGATTCCTTAGCCCACAGCTCTAACCACAAAAACTTAAACTCATCTGGAACATCAATTTAGAAATAGCTTTTCCAAGCTACTTTTCATTTTATCATTAACTGTATTTCACTTACACTGTGCTTCTTCCATATTAGAGATGCTGATTTATTACAACATTAATTGAATGTATAATAAGTCTGCGGAAGAAGCAACATCTGGAAGTTGTTGATTACATATACCTCAAAGTCCAAGAATTCATTCAAACAAAGAAACGTTTGAATTACAATTGATGAAAGCCCAGAGTGGCCATATGATGTGGTTAGCGTATAAGTGGTCATTTAGCTAGGTTTGGGTTGCTTTGGACCTACCTAGAATCTCTAGGGACTCAGCTCTTGATGCACAAGGCTCTAGAATTAGATCCCCCCATTTTTGGAACCTTGAGAATACTAATGTTTAGCATTTTCGTGTTTTCCTGAACAAACGATTGGGTTTATCCCAAGGGGAGTGCCCTGCTTCGACCAACTTTTTATAATGAAAACAAGGAGGCGTAGCAAACAAGTGCCCCGAGGGAAACGCAGCTGCTGTTTCATCTTGTGGGATAGTTTTTTTCTCATTCAGAACAGCAAACCCGCTCAAAGGGTAAGGATTACACTAATGTGGTAGCAGCGTAGCAAAGCATTGTTGGGGATGATGATACCTGTAAAAATATAAGTGCAGGAACTGTCTCTGCCCCTCCCGTTCAGAAACCCGCTATTCCTTTTTTTTTTCCCTTCCCTTCCCTTGAGGAAGAAATGATCAGGCTCAAATTATCATATTTTGGATTTGTTGTTAGAAGCTCCCTTGAAACTTCTATAATCAAGGAAAGAAGAGAGGACAACAGCAGGTGGATAGATTCAATTACATTGGCAGTGTTGGAAGATCTTAAAAGACAACATTGAATTTAGGCCATCCTGGAGAAAGTCTTGCCTATGTGCTTGTTAAGAGTTAACCCAGATTCGATGGCATATAACAATCATCATATTCTAGTTATGCCTTCGTATTTCCTTCAGACTCCCCTCAGGATGCCACTATAGGATGCCAAAACAACTAGACACAGAGGCAGTTTTTTCCCCTTGTGCCATCACTCTGCTAAACACCTAATTCCCACAGCACTAAAGATGCCTAAAGATATTTACCCATGTAGTAGGGTTGTAGTATTATTAGTATCCTTTCATTTTTTTTTTACTACTACCTCTTAATATGATTATTATTACTCTGTTGTTTTGCAGGTACAGTGAGAGCTTCTGCACTAGAAACAAATCCCTTGTGTATCTAATCAAACCAATAATTCTCTTCTCTTCTCTTCTCTTCTCTTCTCTTCTCTTCTCTTCTCTTCTCTTCTCTTCTCTTCTCTTCTCTTCTCTTCTCTTCGCCTTCCCTTCCCTTCCCTTCCCTCCTCTCCCCTCCCCTCTTCCATCCCATTCCATTCCCTTCCCCAATCTGCAACTCCAATACATTTGATGGAGTTCTACTATGCATCCAAGAGAGAAATTATTAGATTAGGCAGTTTCTACATTCTGGTGTCTTTAGCCATGTAGTGAAGTATCCAACTCTTTTGGATGGTGGTAAGATAGGCAATGGGTGCTGCCCATGTGCTCAAAGAAAGTTTTATGTCACAGATATGCACCAGTAGATATGCCACAGATACCCAGAGTGTAATGGTCAGGTGATAGACGTTTCCATTTCCCATAACTAAACACAATGAAGACTGTTTATATCCAGGCATTCAACTCCTACTACAAACCAATGTTTTGTAAGGTACCCGTTTACCCCATTGTTATCCACATAATGGATCTATCATTAGATGGACAGGTATAAAAGTAACACACACGCACACACACACACTTCTGTTTTTGCAAATTACTATTCCAGTGTTCTGGCTTTGGCCCATGTTTTATCCAACTTGGTTGGGTCATTCCACATTGGTGTGTGTCCGTTTCTCTTGGTTAAGTATATGTTGGTAAAGAAGCCATGATGGACCAGACAAAGAGCAGAAAGGAGTACAACAGCGTGTAATTATTCACATTTAAAGGAGGGCATCATTTGCAGCATCTCTGCCAGCTGTATTGAGTGGCCAAGCATGTTGTATGCTTACACTATACAATTAAAGGGTGGATGAGCAGGTCCACTTCTATTGATGATGTTTTATTGTGTTTCCCACATAATTTACAATCTTGACATGGCCCATCGCTTGTTCAAATAATGACTGGTATTAGGTACCTACAGTTTTATTGGAGTTGTTCCAACTGATTAAGGCTTTTTTCCCCCCCACTATGTTTTGCAACCTTAATGCATTATTTTAGCCATATTTTCCTCCTCCTCTTTTATTTTAAACTTTGTTAAAAAAAAAAAAGGATTGGTGGAAATTAAGCTGGTCAAGGCGACGGAATCTAGCAAATATTGCAAGTTTAAAAATACACACACACACACACAAAATCCCCCTCCCATAATAATAATCAAACTTGTTTATCAGCTGGGTGGTAAGGCAGTAGAGGGAAAGCAAAGGAAGACAAAGGGATTTATCCTTGAGGCTAATAAGACATTATCTCTCATTTGCCACTCAGTGGGCTGGGTATTAAGCCTGGGTTTCCAGTGGTGCAATAACAGAATAATAGAAGAAGGACTAGGAGTGACAATGACATGATAGCCACTAAACTAATCAAGGAGAGAACAAATCTAGAACTAAGGAGAAATTTCCTGACATTTAGAACAATTAACGAGTGGAACAACTTGCCTTCAGAAGTTGTGGGTGCTTCAACACTGGAGGTTTTTAAGAAGAGATTGGACAAACATTTGTCTGAAATGCTATAGGGCCTCCTGCCTAAGCAAAGCATTGGACTAGAAGACCTCAAAAGTCCTTTCCAACTCTTGTTATTCTGTTATATAGAGATGGAAGGGATCTTGGAGGTCTTCTAATCCAACCCTCTGCTCAAGCAGGAAAGCTGGGCTATACCACTTCAAACAAATGGTTGTCCCATCTCTTCTTAAACCTCCAGTGTTGGAGCATCCACATCTGGAGGCAAGTTGTTCCACTAATTAATTGTTCTAACTGTCAGGAAATGTATCCTTACTTCTAGGTTGTTTCTCTCCTTGATTATTTTCCATCCATTTGCTTCTTGCCTTGCCTTCTGGTGCTTTGAAAAATAGGTCGACCCCTTCTTCTCCAGCCCCCTAGATATTAGAACACTGCTATCATCTCACCCTTAGTCCTTTTTTGTCATTCTTCTCCATAAACACTTAGGGTTGGTGCAGAATCTTTTTGCCAACTTCTATTCAAGATGATGGTAAGTTGGTTGGTCTCAGAGGGAGAAGAGGGTGGATCTAACTGTACCTGTCTGTAAGTGAATGCTTCCATAGAGCTTAGTTAATCATAGAAACACCCAGGTGAGCTGCATATGAAAGGAATTCTACTTAAAGAGTCCTTTTCATGCTTATTTAGCACCGTTGCCTTTGTACGATAATACCATTTTTCCCAGAAGGCCTTTGAAAAAAAAATGGTCACAAAATAGCACAAGAATGTGTTTATTGTGAGTAAAAGTTGGAGCCATTGTTCTGATGACACCTGTAAAACATAATTATAGCTCCCATCGCTGTTTCCTCTCATATTTGGAGAGGAACATTCATTGCTTCTAATCTCAGGCGTGGAAGGTTTAGATTCCTTTAAGCAGCATCAAAGTAATGACAATGGCACGCAGCTGCTAACTGTCTTTTCCTTGTAGTTACTCACCCAGCTGTTTAGAAGGGAAGGGAGGGGGGAGAAAGGAAAGGATTTCGGTTTTCATACCATATGGCCCAAAATATATTTGCTATGGATTGGTCAGCATTGCAAACTATCATAGTACCTTTGGAAGTGACATGAGGTAGTGAATCTATGCACCTGCACCAAAGAGAATGAACGAATTTTATTTTAATAAAAAAATAACAGAACAATAGAGTTGGAAGGGACCTTGTAGGTCTTCTAGCTGAACTCCCTGCTCAAGCGGGAACCTCATATTTCGGACAAATTTGCCAATCTCTTCTTAAAAACCTCCAATTTTGGACCACCCACATTGGTGAAAGCAAGCCATTCCATCAATGAATTGTTCTAACTGTCAGAAAAGTTCTATTTATTTCTAGGTTGCTCCTCTCCTTGATTAGTTTCCACCCATTGCTTCTTGTCCTTCCCTCGGGCTATTTGGAGAATAGCTTGACTCCCTCTTCTTTGTGGCAGCCCCTGAGATATTGAAAAACTGCTATCATGTCTCCCCTAGTCCTTCTTTTCATCTAACTAGACATACCAGTTCCAGCAACTGTTCTTTATCTGTTTTATCCTCCAGTCCCCTAATCGTCTTTGTCGCTCTTCTCTGCACTCTTTCTAGAGTCTCAACATCTTTTTTATATGATAGCAACCAAGACTGGATGCAATATTCCATGTGTGGTCTTACCGAGGCATTATAAAGTAGTCCTAACACTTCACATGTAATAATTATGTATAACTTCAGGTCAGTGGTGAAATCTGAACTGGTTTACTACTGGTTCGCTGGCTGCGCATGTGCACTGTGTGCCGAATAGGTTGTAAAAAATATGTTTAAAAGTAAAAAAAAGAGGTGCTGACGATCAGGCAGCTCAGCTGTGATTGTTGGAGACTTTTTTTTACCTTTTAAAAGCATTTTTTAAAAGAAGCAGCAAGCAGGGAAGTGGGTGATTAGGCATTGGGCGGGCATGGGTGGTGTGGGGGGGGGCAGGGATTTTTTCTACCGGTTCTCTGAACCAGCCACTGCCATGGCTACTGGATTGGCCGATCCGGTCAAAACTGGGAACATTTCACCCCTGCTTCAGGTGCACCTTAGTTCAGTTCTTGACTTGAGGATGGACTTCTTGAGTGATGTCAGATTTCCTTTCCAGCCCTTCAATAATATCGGTTTGGAAGTAAGGCTGAGACTACTGTTTTGTCACTGCTGTATCTTGTACTATTCCAGCAGCGTAGGAAAAATAGAAAATGAGAGGGAATGAATTGGTTTCGAGTGGAATAACTTTAGTTCAAATCCCTGATCCAACTGGAGAATTCCAGACTTGGGCATTTTTGCACGGTCTAAGCCTTCCAGACCATCAGACCGATTCAAACTCATCCAGCCCAATTTGCCAATGTGATCCAAATTGCAAACTTCCTATTTGGAAATTTTATTTGAACTGGGAATTGGATCACATTGGGTTGGAAACTCAACTTCCAAATCAACTCAACTTTATCCAGGCTTATCAGAATTCACATTGGCAGGGCTTACGTAAGTGGGGCCAACTTGGCTGTGAGGGACGTGATGCTGTCAAGTCCTGTATTTTAGGGCTGTTGGGTGGCCAATTGGTTGGGCTAGAGGCAAGTAGCCCTTGTGAAACAGGATCAAAGTTGAGAGATATTTTTTTAAAAAAAATCAAAGAGCTGAGTCAGGTGTTTTCGAGAAAAATGCAATAAGACTATAGGTAAAGGTAAAGGTTCCCCTCGCACATACGTGCTAGTCGTTCCTGACTCTAGGGGGCAGTGCTCATCTCCGTTTCAAAGCCAAAGAGCCAGCGCTGTCCGAAGCTGTCTCTGTGGTCATGTGGCCGGCATGACTCAATGCCAAAGGTGCACAGAACTCTGTTACCTTCCCACCAAAGGTGGTCCCTCTTTTTCTCCTTGCATTTTTTACGTGCTTTCGAACTGCTTAGGTTGGCAGAAGCTGAGACAAGTAATGGGAGCTCACCCCATTACATGGCACTAGGGATTCGAACCACTGAACTGCCGATCTTTCGATCGACAAGCTCAGCGTCTTACCCACTAAGCCACCACGCCCCTATTAATAAGATTATACTGTATGCTAAGTTCTTCAAAACAAGAAATAAAGGAATAAAACAATTTCTTAAAACAGGTTTCTCAATATAAAATTAGTTCATCACTACCCATTTTTTGGGGGCCCTCAGTTTTGGCAATCATCTTGTACAAATCTCTGCTTTATTTCTTTTGTAGTTGTGGATTTTTGATAATTCACATTTCAAATCAACAAATTTCCATGGCGTTTGTGTACATCCTGAACCTCTGAGTGGTTCAACCCTGTTTATTCTTAAAAAGAAAATTTTTATTTATTTATTTTTATTTTTGTCAAACACAACCGTATATATAAGTATAAGCATGAAATAACCATATTTAAGGGTCCTTAAGGGTCCTTGAGTGGCTCAGGCTGTAAGATTGCCTGTTATTAAAACACAGCTGCCTGCAATTACTTCAGGTTCTAGTCCCACCAGGCCCAAGGTTGACTCAGCCTTCCATCCTTTATAAGGTAGGTAAAATGAGGACCCAGATTGTTGGGGGGCAATAAGTTGACTTTGTAAATATATACAAATAGAATGAGACTATTGCCTTACACACTGTAAGCCGCCCTGAGTCTTCGGAAAAGGGCGGGATATAAATGTAAATTAAAAAAAAACAACGAATTGGATACAATCAAAGGGAACATTAGGACAGGAATGGTAGGCACGCTGGTGCTCTTATGCACACCCCTTGCAGACCTCTTAGGAATGGGGTGAGGTCAACAGTGGATAGTCTTTGATTAAAGCATTGGGGATTTTGGGAAGAGACCACAGAGTCAGGTAGTGCATTCCAGGCATTAACAACTCTGTTACTGAAGTCATATTTTCTACAATCAAGATTGGAGCGGTTCACATTAAGTTTAAATTTATTGTGTGCTCGTGTATTGTTGTGATTGAAGCTGAAGTAGTCTTCGACAGGAAGGACATTGTAGCAGATGATTTTATGAGTTATACTCAGGTCATGCCGAAGGCGGTGGAGTTCTAAATTTTCTAAACCCAGGATTTCAAGTCTGGTGGCATAAGGTATTTTGTTGTGGTCAGAGGAGTGGAGAATTCTCATCTGCCTATATAAAACTTCTCCCAGACTACTCGCATAATGATATACCTTTAAATATATATATATATTGTCAGCCTGTGCCTCAGTTTTGCTCCACAAAAGTTATGGGTTTTAAGTTAATAAAGCAATGAATCAAATTTCCAACACCCACTGCTATTAATGAATGAAGCTCGAGCATAGTTCTTTAATTTCTCTGCTATACAAGAATATGAAAATGATGCTGATATAGATTATGCTGGTACCTTTTTTTTAAAAAAAACCCACATTTTTATTTCATGATGAGAAATGACTGGTGTTCTTAAAAAAAAAACAACCACCACTACCCTATCATTTTATTCTTTTGCTTCACTTCTCACTCTGTTGTTGTAATCAAAAATCCAAATCTCTTTGCTTTGGGGAATTTATTTGAGTAGGTACAGGTGTTGGGGAATTCAGAAACATTCATTGTCCTCCCATCATTTTAGTTCTGCTGATCTGGATACATCCTCTTGGACGGTTGTACTTATAAATTGATTCTGCAGCTGGACTTTGGAGAGTTATTTGTGGCCTGCCACACAATAGCTGTAAACTACCACCCCGCTATACAATAAGAAAACGAAAGGCCAAAGCGGTCATTCAAAATAGGCCTCATTAGGCATGTCATCCATATGGTAATCGCTTTAGCACAAGGCAATGCTTGCTGTCTTATTTTGCGGCAGTGCTTTAACAGATTAACGGAGTTGGAAGGGACCGTGATAGGTCATCTAGTCCAACCCCCTGCCCAAGCACCATTTCTGACAGATGTGGCAGTCCGGTCTCTTCTTGAAAGCCTCCAGGGATGGAGCTCCCACAACGTCCAAAGGCAACTTCAGTTCCATTGGTTGATTGTTCTCACTGCCAGAAAATTCCTCCTTATTTCCAGGTTGAATCTCTCCTTGTTCAGTTTCCATCCATTGTTCCTTGTCTGGCCTTTAGGTGCTTTGGAAAATAGCTTGACCCCTTCCTCTCTGTGGCAGCCCCTCAAATATTGGAAGATTGCTTGTTGGAGAACAAGCTCATAGAGAGCAAGAATCAATCTGTGGGGTTTTGATGGTGCTGGGGAAAGCCGCACAAATACCTTATTTCAGCGGTGGGTTTCAATTTTTTTTACTACCGGTTCTGTGGGTGTGGCTTGGTGGGCATGGCATGGCTCAGTAGGCGTGGCTTGTTGAGCGTAGCTTGGTGGGCCTGGCAGGGGAAGGATACTGTAAAATCTCCATTTCCACCCCACTCCAGGGGAAGGATACTATAAAATCCCCATTTCCTCCTGATCAGCTGGGACTTGGGAGGCAGAGAATAGATGGGAGTGGGGCCAGTCAGACTTTTTATTACCGGTTCTCTGAACTTCTCAGAATTTCTGCAACCGGTTCTCCAGAACTGGTCAGAACCTGCTGAAACCTACCTCTACCGTATATCCATGTGAGATTCTCAGTGAACACTAACCAAATGGTGATAGTCACAAAGAGCCAAATACATCCTTGCTCAGAAGAGAGTAAAACATAAATATATCCTGGCATTGCTTTGCTTCAATATAGATGTAAATAGAATGGTACATGGCCCTAAGTGGGAATTATGTTCCACTTCTGATTTGCAATGGGAAAATTTAATGTGTTAGTCTATCTGAAATGTTATATGCTGCTCATGGTGGGATAAGGATGAGCCTGAGGGGCCTTGCAATTAAGCATAAATGATCAGAAGACAAAAATATTGGTTTCTTTGAAAGTCTTTGAAAATATACAGAATGGCCACAGGAATTAAAATAAGACTGCAAGGGGATTTGCACAGGGTAAGGCATCACCCTTTGGACTGGAAAGTCACGAGGCAACTGACACCCGCAAGTTCTACCTTCTGCATCAAGTACCCAACAAACAATGAATACCAGGACAAAATCTGGGGGTACCAAAATAAATACGTTTAAAAGCAGTCGGCTACCAAGAAAGGGTGGCTTAGTGGGTAAGATGCTGAGCTTGCCAATCAAAAGGTCGGCAGTTCAGCGGTTCGAATCCCTAATGCCGCGTAACGGGGTGAGCTCCCATTACTTGTCTCAGCTTCTGCCAACCTAGCAGTTCGAAAGCACGTACAAAATGCAAGAAGAAAAATAGGGACCACCTTTGGTGGGAAGGTAACAGCGTTCCATGCGCCTTTGGCATTGAGTCATGCCGGCCACATGACCACGGAGACGTCTTCGGACAGCGCTGGCTCTTCGGCTTTGAAACGGAGATGAGCACCACCCCCTAGAGTCAGGAACGACTAGCACATATATGTGAGGGGAATCTTTATCTTTACCTTTACCAAGATATGACTGTAGACCCAACCAACCCCATATCTAGATACTGACTGCAACCTCCCTGAAAGATTTCAGGTAGGAAATTTTGCAGTTCCAGTCTGGAGATGCCAGGAACTGAACCCAGGAGATGCTGCTAATTTCTATGATACAAGCTTTGCTCTGTTACTTAACATCTTAGTGGCATTATGTTAACAGGCTCAGTCATTAAGACGCTGGGCTTGTCAGCTGGAAAGCTGGCGGATGAAGTTTGAGGCCCGTCTCAAACTCCTGTCTTCGCCCCAGCTCCTGCCAATGGAGCAGTTTTACAGCATACAAAAGCAAGTAGATAAATAGGTGTCATTTTGGTGGGAAGGTAACAGCGCTCCATGACTTCCTGCTGACCACTTGACCACAGAAGTGTCTTTGGAAGTGCTGGCTCCATGGCCTTGAACCAGAGATGAATACATCCCCCTATAGTTGACAACAACTGGCGGAGTCATATCCGCAGGGACTCCTTTACCTTTAGTTTTACCTTTGTTGTGTTAACACTTTATAACCATTGCACTCTTGCCATGTAGAGGCATCCGAGCCGAAGATGAAGAGAGAATTGCTTCTGATGAGTAAGGAAAAACGTGTAGACTTGTGGCTCCTAAGCAAGTGACAAAAGGTTTGGTAGCGGCAAAATGTGAACTCAGAATAAATTAAGATAGAATTGTCCCCGTTTTTCTCCCACACTGCACTTACTCTCCAATTTTAGGATGAAAAGATTTCATTTAAATATTTTGTTTCGGTCTTAGAATTATATGCCATGTTATCTTTCCTCTAAGTTTGTATTTCACCAGAAATCAATGGTGGTTTTTATTCATCTGAAATGACTTTATCCTCTGTCCACGTGTACTTTCCTTTCCCCAATTTTGGCAGCATTTACAACCTCCTGGTATATATTTCTTCATATAACTGAGATGACTTGTCAAATTGATTGATAACTCTTCCTACTCCCTACTCCCCCAATAGACAAGGTTTTAGTCACTTTCCTGCTGGCAGCAACCACATCTTGTGTGGGATATGTTTCTCTGGTGCTAAGCAGCCTCATAAAGAAGGAAAGGCTTCCAAATGTTTACAGTTAGGAAAGAATTAAGCGTAAGCTATGATTGATTCCCATATTTGCTGCTAAGGTTTGGCTGAAGAAGAGGATTGTGAGTTGTGTAGTTGTGTTTGGAAAGTGTAAGTGAATGAAGTATCTATGGCGTTGCAACATCTAAACATTCCAGGATAACCTGCTTCCCAAATGAAGACAACATTTAAGGCAGCGGTTCTCAACCTGTGGGTTGGGACCCCGTTGGGGGTCAAATGACGATTTGCCAGGGGTCGCCTAAGACCATCGGAAATATGGGAAGTATACTTGCGAGTCGAAGAATCGCGCTCCAATGGTTAACTCCACAAGCCAGCTGCAATCACTCCCAATCGCTAGCCTAATCTGGCTTCAGGCGTGATAAATTTAATAGGGGACGAGTCTCTGCATTAATGCCTCTGTCCTCAAGGCAATCACAAGCAGTTCAGATCGCTAGCCAATATGGCTTCAGGCGCGATAAATTCAAAATGAAAATAATTTTATGGTTGGGGTCCCCACATTGTGGGGAATTGTATTAAAGGGGTCGCTGCACTATAAAGGTTGAGAACCACTGATTTAAGGGGGGGAAAAAACATTGGAGCAAGGAAAATTCAGTTGTACCTCTGAAAATTTCAGCTAACCTTAAGCATAAGTGGTCAACTTTCTGATGCTCCCAATGGAAGAGAATATCTGTAGTTCGGGGTTGAATTGTGGAGTCCTTGATGCACTCTGAGCTTGGTTGTTTCCTTGCAGACATTTCATTACCCAACTAGATAACATCATCAGTGCTAGAAGGGAGTAGGGTTCTGAGTCTCCTTTTTGGCCCGGAGATATGATGGCAATGAAACGTCTGAATCTGGAACCATCTGTGTGCTTTTATGCAGTGGAAATTTATTTTGTCCCAGGCTAATTTTGATTGTGAGTAACCTCAACTTCTTGTAGATGATAAGGGACTATTCTCCCGATACCCAGATTTACAGGATTGCCCTCTAACTCTCTCTTTCTGTCCCTTCAATTCCTGCTGTTGTTTTTTCTTTGACTTCTCGCTTTGCATTCATTCTTTCATTCATTCATTCTTCATTCATCTGCCTTCCATTGAGGACCTGTATACTGCACGAATCAAGAAGAGGGCCGTGAAAATATTTGCAGATCCCTTGCATCCTGGACATAAACTGTTTCAACTACTACCCTCAAAACGACGCTATAGAGCCCTGCACACCAGAACAACTAGACACAAGAACAGTTTTTTCCTGAAGGCCATCACTCTGCTAAACAAATAATTCCATCAACACTGTCAGACTATTTACTGAATCTGCACTACTATTAATCGTTTCATAGTTCCCATCGCCAATCTCTTTCCACTTATGACTGTATGACTATAACTTGTTGCTGGCAATCCTTATAATTTATATTGATATATTGACCATCAATTGTGTTGTAAATGTTGTACCTTGATGAACGTATCTTTTCTTTTCTTTTATGTATACTGAGAGCATATGCACCAAGACAAATTCCTTGTGTGTCCAATCACACTTGGCCAATAAAATTCTATTCTATTCTATTCTATTCTATTTTCCCTGTTCAAGTGGAAGCTTTACTGAATTTTTTTTTACAGCAAAAAGAAAAGCACAATGCCATCCATTTGGATGGATGTGATCTCCAAATTAGAAGTGTTACATATTGCATATGACACTCCATATTACAATTTCCAGAGACCGATTGTATCGACCACGACCGAGGTTGAGGAATGTTGAGAATTGTAATTCAACAACTGGGAAGCCCTGGGTTGCTGATTCCTTGTAAAGAGGAGCTCTGCTGCTCTAAAAAGGTTCTGATGGTCCATGTTGATTTTTAGATCCTGTGTAAGTTGATAGTAAGCAAGGTGCAAGAGGGAAAACATGGGCTTCCATGTCTAGGGAGATTCTTAGTCATCCAGGTCATGGTTGACCCAAAGGGCCTTTTTCACCTTTCACCCAAAGGTGCTTTTTCAAGAACCGAAGAAGCTTCTTGGATGGGAACAGTGGCGAAATCCTCCCCAGTTGGCCACTGGTTCGCTGCCCACGCATACACAGTGCGCACCAAGTGCATGCTGCACACGTGTATGAGCAGTGCATGCCAAATGAACGCTGTGCGCACATGCTCAGTGTGCACCAAATGCACGCTGTGCGCGCGCATACACAGTACATGGCAAACATGCGATGCGCATGGAGAAAGGGAGAAACAGCTGTTCTGCACGATTTAGATTCACTAGACTAGAAAGCAGGATTTCCTGCTTCCTAGCGGTTTTAAATCGTGTGACACAGCTGATCGTTGGAAATACCGGTTTGGACCAACCGGTAGCTTTTTTTTTTTACTACCGTTTTGCCGAACTGGTAGCTTTGATCACTACCCGGTTCGTCCGAACTTGTGTAAACTGGTGCACTACCCGGTTTGCCCGAACCGGTGGAAACTGGTAGGATCTCATCACTGGATGGGAAGTGAAACGTCTTCAAGGAAAAACACAGAAAGTCCAGTTGCCAAAATTAGTAGTCTCTGCATGTTCTCTGCATATTCTCTGCATTTCTGATTTACTATTAGAAACTATGTTTCTAAAGTAATAGAAACTGTGATTTATAGCAAAATCCCCTTTTTACAGAGACAAGAAAATGACCTAAAGGATTGGAAATAAGTTGCTATTTTTATGTGGTCCTTGGCGTTCTCTGAGCTTGATACTTTTCTTGCAGACGTTTCATTACCAAACTGGGTAACATCATCAGTGCGCTAAGGTAGGATGTTGGCCTATGTTTTGCTCTTCAGTTAGGTGACTAATCATTGCTAAAGTGACATCCATAATTGTTGTGATTGCATCAGTCTATCACATTTCTTGTGTTTTTCTTCAGATGCACCAAGCATTTTTTCCCCTACTGATCTTTGACATCATGTCCCCAGAATAGGGAATTATACCCTTCTGTTTGTAATACAAATTAATCTTTTTTAGAATAGAATAGAATAGAATAGAATAGAATAGAATAGAATAGAATAGAATAGAATAGAATAGAATAGAATTCTTTATTGGCCAAGTTGGACACACAAGGAATTTGTCTTTGGTGCATATGCTCTCAGTGTACATAAATATTTTAATATTTAATATTTATTTTAATATTTTTTTATTCCATCTCTCATACAAGAATTCAGAAAATGCCCAGTCTTGTTACTCAAATTTTAGTTAAGCAAGCTGCCTAGTTTAGAAATTAAATTTCAGAAAATTTAGGAATAAAATACAATATAGAGGAAGAAGGCAGAAGAAAAGTCTCTGGATTTGAAGGCTATGCAACTTTCTGCTTTTCCAGCCAGCAACCAAGTTTCTAAAGAGTCTGAAAATCTTTGTTTCACATTACAAAATATTATTTTCTTTTTTTTATTTTTTGCTCTTACTTCCAGGGTCAGCTTTTAATTCCGTTCATTAACATAACTCTCTTATAAAACGAATGGTTTTGTTATGTTTTCCTCATGGAAAAAACAAAATGTAATATGTTCACTTCTTGCTTTCTCTCTTCTTTAGTCATCCTTGTAACTTAAAAGGAATTATTGTGTTATTAAAAACGGCAGTAATTCCTATCCTGAAAAAAGATATCTCTTTGCCTTCCCACAGTTATGGCATATTTTGCAAAAAGGATAATGCCAGGAATTTGGTTTCAGCCCACAACAATGTTTTTTAATCAAGGTTTTTTTAAAAAAAAAAAAAGACAAAAGAAAGAAAGAAGAAGAAAGCTCAGGAAATTATTTTGTTTTAGGATTTTGATTTGGAAAATGAAACATAATACAGAGTAATAATGAAGGCCCCCTCCTCAATCAACCTCAATGAAGTCATCAACCCGGGTGACTAATGATACTCATGAATTCTCAGAGCTTGATTAAAGACACAAAGTGTTATTCTAATGACCTTACCCCA
The DNA here is from genome assembly GCF_028640845.1 of Ahaetulla prasina. NCBI lineage: Eukaryota > Metazoa > Chordata > Lepidosauria > Squamata > Colubridae > Ahaetulla > Ahaetulla prasina. The sequence goes on from NC_080550.1 coordinate 10,758,243, forward strand.
AAGATTGGCAATTCGGTATTCTTGCTGCAGTGTGTATTGTACGCAACAGATTGGACCCCCAAAGGTTTCCAACCAGTTTCCATGCCTAAAAAAGCAACCTCATCTCTCCATTCCCCAGCTCAGCCTTTTAGTTAGAACATCATACTGGCTCTTATAAGCATAGGTAGGTATTTTATCGGATTAGAACTACAGGTAGTTCTCTACTTACAACCAAAACGGAGCCCAACATTTCTGTTTAAAAGCGAAACATTTGTTAAGCAAGTTTTGCTTACAACCTTTCTTTCAGTGGTGAAATCCAATTTTTTTTTTATTACCGATTCTGCAGGTGTGGCTTGGTGGGCATGGCTTGGTGGTCGTGGCAGGGGAAGGATAACTGCAAAATCTCCATTCCCACCCTACTCCTAGGGGAAGGATATTGCAAAATCTCCATTCCCACCCCACTCTGGGGCCAGCCGGAGGTGGTATTTGCCGGTTCTCCGAACCACTCAAATTTTCCACTACCGGTTCTCCAGAACCGGTCTGAACCCACTGGATTTCACCCCTGGTTTCTTGCCATAGTTAGTCACATGGTTGTTAAGTGAATCTGGATCCCCCCTCTCCCCCCCTTTGTTTGTCAGAAAGTTGCAAAAGGAGATTGCATGACCTCCGGACACCGCAACAATCATAGAGAGGAGTTAGTTGCCAAGCATCTGAGTTTTGATCACGTGACCCTCGGGATGCTGCAATGGTCGTAAGTGTGAAAAGCGATCGTAAGTCACTTTTCTCAGTGCCGTTGTCACTTCGAACGGTCACTAAACGAACTGTTGTAAATCGAGGATCACCTGTATTTATTTATTTAATTTCTATGGCCACCCATCTCAAGTCAACAAGCAAACAACAACAAACACTCCAGCTGATGGGATCTGCAGCATGCCCTTTCTGCTCCATCTGATTAGACAGGTAGAGGCTGTTGGAAAAAGGTGATCCCTGTTGTGGTCTGTCAGCAGCTATGGAGCTGGCAACAGAGTTGGACAGCTATGAGGCTGAGGTGGGGCCAGGGCCATCAGGAAGTGAGGTGCAGACTCCAGAGCCTCCAGAGCCTGATAGTAGTGAGGCAGAGGAACTGGAGGAGCCTGTTCCTAATGCACGCATGAAAAGAGTTGCCAGAAAGCAAGAGCAGCTCAAGCATAGAGGACAACTCGGGAGTAGGGCCAAGAGATGATTGGCCTCTCCCATAAGGCTTAAAACAGACCAGCAACAGCATTTCAGCTTTGCTGGAAAACTACGTTGTATCTGCGTCTTCTGCTTTGTCTTCTGCTTTGTGTACATCTTTGTTTTTGTGGCTTCTGGACGTTTGCCAGGAAGGGTCTTTGGCAGTTTGCTTAATTGGACCAAGGTTTGCGAGAGAACTGAGGAATTTGTGTTGGGAGGCATTTGTTTTACTTTGAGTTGAACGACGCTGGGAATGAAGTAATTCCTGTTCGAATAAAGTTTGTTTTTCCACGGACTAAGTTTATTACTGCCTACTTGGGCCTGGGTCACAACAATCCCTCAGGTATCTTCAGAGATGGAAGGAGCTACTGGAGTTAGATCTATCACACCATGTATGACTGTTGTAGAATGATAGACTTGGCGATAGTGCTATGCAGCACCCTCTCTTGTGTGCAACGAGCCGTCACCCCAGTTCAGCTCCGCCGCGCATGCGCACACGCCTCCTGCCAGCCAGCTGATCTTCGGGTCTCTGCTGCGCATTCACGGGGGGCAGGGCACATGCACGGGGGCCGTGTGCGCATTGCTTTTGGGGGGGGTTGGGCACTCGGTCTGGAAAAGGTTAGCCATCCCTGAGATAGGGGATCTTAGAAAATGATTGTAATGTAATATAAAACTGTCTTTTCAAAATAGTGACTTCTTATTGGATGCCTTTGCAACTCTCAGAATTCCTGTCATGACTTTTGTAGACCCAACTCTCTTTAGAGCACACCAGCATGGCAAAACCCAATCTGAGTTGTTTTGCCAAACCACATAAATTAAATCACAAAGCGTACAAGTGGTTTTTAAGAGCCTGGGGAGCAAGCATTTCTAGTTGATATAGGGCAAATATAGGTCAATTGGTATCCTCCAGGAGTTTTTCACTGTGGTTCTCATAAGGACCAGTCTTGTTGGAAAATGATCAGGAGTCATAAAAGTGAGGCACTATTCCTCTCTGTGTTACAATACCTCCTAAACACCGTTGCTAGCCCTATGGTAAAACTGGCTTTCATAGCATGTAGGTCACCTTCAAAAACTTTTGTGACTGTTTTATTTGTACGGCCGCCTTTTATTTTTGTGCTATATTCAGATATAAAGAATAGAAAACGCTGATATGGGAAATGGCCAGATAGGGAGAATAACCGTTATCTGATCAATTGATCCAGGGGAAATCCAAAGGATGCATCTCCAGTCACCAGCAAGGGGTGGTTGCTTTTGCATTGTGTTCATAAAATATTTCCTGGGGAGTCAAGTGATGTTATTGATGGCTTAGAAGATCAGGGTGGGCAGGACAGATGACAAATGCCCCTTGGGATGCTATTGTCCCAAGCAGCTACTCCTCTACTCCTCTGCTAGAAACCGAGTACCCAAATCTGTGCTTAACTTCACCACCATTCAGAGTAACATAATTTGCTCTGAATAAATGCTTATCGGAACAACAACAGCACAAAATATCTACCGGTCATAAACCTTAATCCTGTCCTTTTTGGCTAAATTGCTTGGTTATAGAATAGGATAGGATAGGATAGGATAGGATAGGATAGGATAGGATAGGATAGGATAGGATAGAATTTTTTATTGGCCAAGTGAGATTGGACACACAAGGAATTTGTCTTTGGTGCATATGCTCTCAGTGTACATAAAAGAAAAGATACGTTCATCAAGGTACAACACTTACAACACTTAATGATAGTTATAGGGTACAAATTTAACACTTAATGATACAACACTTAATGATAGTCATAGGCTACAAATAAGCAATCAGGAAACAATCAATATCAATATAAATCGTAAGGATACAAGCAACAAAGTTAAAGTCATGCAGTCATAAGTGGAAGGAGATGGGTGATGGGAACGATGAGAAGATTAATAACAGTGCAGATTTAGTAAATAGTTTGACAGTGTTGAGGGAATTATTTGTTTAGCAGAGTGATGGCATTTGGGAAAAAACTGTTCTTGTGTCTAGTTGTTCTGGTGTGCAGTGCTCTGTAGCGTCGTTTTGAGGGTAGGAGTTGAAACAGTTTATGTCCAGGATGCAAGGGATCTATTAATATTTTCACAGCCCTCTTTTTGATTCGTGCAGTATACAGGTCCTCAATGGAAGGCAGGTTGATAGCGATTGTTTTTATGGGATCTTCAACACTTTTCATGGCTGGAGGGATGGAAAGGAAGACTTGCATTTCACTTTTTCAAAAGGGAAACCTATTCTGACATTGACTGCGTCTGAATTACAGGATTATAATAATTCGACATTGAAGGAGAAAGGGAAAGTATATTCGGAATCGTTTTTCCTTAGCCAGGAAAGATCAAATCCTGTGTCAACAGAGAAATGTTTCTTTTCATATCACAAAAGCTCTTTTTTTTCTTCTTCTGCCTCGCTGTACAATATTCCAAACGGTGTTTTCATTGGAGCGGGGGGGGGGGGGGCACGGCCAGGAAACCAATAATCCTTTCTTTTAACTTGATATTTTGGATCCTGATCTTTATTCAATCGACGGTGTATCTCAAAGAGTGCGAGGTCGCGTCTGCAGCTTATACCATTTGCCTATCATTTCCGGGGAATGTTTGTTTTCTAAACAAAGAATCGAAAGCTGCAGTTGCCTTTCAGAGCATATTTCAAGCTGAAATGAACTATGCTCAAACCTCTCCCTTAAAGGTCAAATGTTATTTATTATGATGATGATTATATATATATATATATATATATATATATATATATATATATATATATATATATATATATATATATATATATATATATATAAAATGATCTGTGATTTATGCATCTAACTTATCGTAAACCTGCTTTGTAACCGAATATGCAGTCAGAAGCTTAACGTTTTCTTTTGACAACGTATCCACGAGACCACTGCAGCTGTTCCTTTACTCACAATAGCAGATTAATTAACACAATCATACGCTGTTGGCTCCTACTCAATGAGTAGGTCTGCAGTGGGATAGATAGGTAAATCCTTTAAATGTGTACGAGATAAAGGATATACTATAGTAGTTTTATAACTAGCCAGTTTTGCTTCTGACTAGTCAGCCCTATCAGGAACGGTTCACTGACTCCAGAAACTGTAAGCTTACATTTCAAAGGCTACCACACCTATTCCAAAGCCATAATTCTGAAAATCAAAATGTAAAAACGCACCCGGGCCTTTCCAAAAATCAGCATATTCCATTAGAATAACAGTCAAAATAATTGCCTCCAGCATTTTGGATCCGCGGCAGGGCTTTTTCTTCTAAAGTCCCAACCTTGGACTTAAAATAAAGATCTAGAAGGAAATCAGTCTTTCAGTTTTGAATACCTCATTAATCTGGACTGCGGTTTTAGGAAGCAGCCGTGGCATCTATTTTTTTTTTTTAAGTCCTTAAAGAATTTAAAAAATATATATATATCTGTGTTTTGATGAATATGTGAACAGCCACATTTCCTGAATTAGTTGGTGGCAACGCTGTGAGAATGTATTTGGCAACTTTCACTGACATGGTAGGCTTGTTGAAAAAGCTTTGTTTGCAGAATATATGTCGAAATCTGTTTTAAATACTTGAAATGACATACCTTTCTGTTTGGAGAAACGGGTAGCCCAGCTGCAAGTCTCGCAATATATTGGATCATGTGCAGGAGGAATAATAATTCTACTTATTGTTTCATAATGAGAATTTAATCTGTACTTTATGAAAACAGATCGAGTCCACCCTAAAGGCCACCCTCAAGTCCTAGAATCCTGTTTTTTTTATGACTATATTAGTAATTTTTTCACCTCCTGTGTTATTCCTAGCAAGACCAAAATTAGATCTCTTGGTTTGCTTAAGTCTTTTGAACTTTCCTTGTAAATGTTAATCTTTTCCTCCCTCCCTCCCTCCCTCCCTCCTTCCTTCCTTCTTTCCTTCCTTCCTTCCTTCTTTCCTTCCTTCCCTTTTGATATCTTCAACTATCTTAAAAATGTCATGATTTTTTTTTAAGAGAGACCCAGACAGGCTAAGTCAAGCTAAGAGAATATTACAACTGCCCCCAAACTCTGGAATTAAATAATTTGAAATTTAAAGATACAGCATACTTTTAAGTATCTGACCTTTTATAAGTACAGTTCACCAATTATGAGATCTCTCAAGTTCTGAAATCAATTTGTTTAGTGATCATGCAAAGTCATCATGACATTTCCTTAGATTTTGTAAACCCAATTTGTGAAGCAGTAATTTGCAAGCTATACTATTATATGGGAATGAAGCCACTGTGCATTATTTAACTAAGTACTGTTTTAATCGTGGATTGAAGAACCAACACCAAACAAGCCATTTTCTGGCTTAGTGTAAGGCATTAAGATCAATCGCTGTTCCTGAAGATAGAATATTAAGAATCTTGATCTTTAATCCCTTCAAAGAATATGCCACAGGTTGATTTCTTATTTTCCTCCCAGAAAATCCTTCACAAGTTTAACATGTACCACAAATAACATCTATATTTTAACCTTAATCAAATAAGCCGTCTTTGTAAGCCTCTCCTCTACTTTCAACACCATAGTTTATCACTTTCTCTGAATATATAACAAAAAAATAACTTTTCCTATTTTATCTCTCAACAAATATTTAAAGTCTCATCATTTGGTAAAGAAAAATCCATTAAGATCTCCTAGAAAGAATATCACATATATTTTAACCTTGATCAAGTAAGCCAACGTTATATTCCTTCTTTTTTGCTTTTAACAAGATTTGTAATATAAATCCAAAACAGCCTGATTGTCAGTTGTATTCTTTTCTGCCTCCCCTTTATGGGTCTGCTGTCCACTTTAGCAGACAATTGTAAGAAAAATTTCTTAGTCCATTGTTCTCAGATATATTTGGATTCTTCCAATGTTAAAATTCTTTCTGTATTAGTAGGTTTATTCTCCTATAATTATCATATTTAGTTCTTTTTGGTTGCCTCTAGTGTCCAGCTTTCAAAATCTCCTCTTATCATGTTTTTTCTAATCCACAACATTTTCCCATGGGAAGATTTCTTATACTTAGATTCAAAATCTTCATATATGATTAATAGGATTTTGAACAGCCCACAGGAAGGATTCTTATAATTAATTTCAAAGTCTTATTTCCAATCCATCTGGCACCTTAGTCCATTTACAACTTTCCAAAATCAACATTCTAATTATCCTTTTGCTGTTTATTTCAGAATACTTTTTTGAAGTATTAGACTTTGACTTACATGCAAATTTGTTTGCTAAGGACTCCTTGCTGAAGGAGAATCACCTGATGTGATGAAATTTGTCATTTGGAAGGTTTTTAGTAGGTTTAGGTTTAGGTTTAGGTTTAGGTTTATTAGATTTCTATACCACCCTTCTCCCAAAGGACTCAGGGCGGTTCACAGCTAGCATAAAAACAGAATTCACAATAGTCATAAATAAATTAAAAACAATATAAAAATCTAATTAAATTTTGGCAAACAAGTAAGAATCTTTAAAATCAAATAATAAAACCCCAATTAAAAACAACATATTACACATTAGGCCAGTCCTGCGCGATGAAACAATAGGGTCTTGAGCTCGCGTCGGAAGGTCCGGAGGTCGGGGAGTGATCGTAACCCCGGAGGAAGCCCGTTCCAGAGGGTAGGAGTCCCCACAGAGAAAGCTGTCCCCCTGGGGGTCGCCAGCTGACATTGTTTGGCTGACAGCACCCTGAAAAGACCCTCCCTGTGGGAGCGCACAGGTCGATGGGAGGCTACCGGTGGCAGCAGGTGGTCCTGTAAGTACCCCGATCCTAAGCCATGGAGCGCTTTAAAGGTGGTTACCAAAAGTATCCAAAAAGCAGTCAAGACGGCATTTCCAGAAGTTATTAAGAAAAGAAGAAGCAAACCCAGTGTTTGTTTGAAGGTTCTGAACTGCAACTTGGGCACAGCTAACTTTAGATTTTTGTTCTGACCTAGGCTTCCTTAGAAAGTATGAAGCACAATCTTAGTCCCATAAAACCTCTTTTATTTAGACAACTATAAATTACTTTCATTTACAGTCCACAAGGCTTGATAAACAGTCTTTCAGAGGAAGGTTATCAACACCCACCTATCTCATGTGGAACGCTGCCAGAGAGCTAATTTCCAGATGCAGGGCAAGGCCAAACTTGGCACAGAATCACAAACAGAATTTTCAAATCTTGAATCAACCAGATGAACTAATTGCTTCCTGCAAAAGCTAATGTCCCATTTGCTCTTCTTTTATGTCTCATGGGAGGGGCCAATCATCTCCAAGCCTTACTCCCAAGTCGACCCTGTTTTCTTAATTGTTCTTGTCGTCTGGCAGTTCTGCACATGTGCACACTGGGAACAGGCTCCCGCTGTTCCTCTGCCTCGCTGCTGTCAGACTCCGGAGGCTGCACATAACTATCAGATGGCCTTGGCCCCCTCTCTGCCTCCGATGCAGAGCCTTTGTCTGAGCTTTCCCCAGCCCCCAGGAGTGGCCCAAGTTCCTCCCCAATCTCCTTACTGTCCGACTCTGCTGCTAGTTCTGCTGGCCACCAGTGGGCTGCAACAGTTTCCAGAGTTTTAAACCCCCCTCCCCAGAGACATCCCCTCATTTTACAATCTTCTCACAGGGAGTCAATTTTGGGTGGTCCCAGGTCCTCCTCTTTATCCAGAGAGGAACTTCAGGACTTGAATCCGTTCACTAGCTCATTCAACTGCAATCACCTGGTTGCTTGTCCCAGCTTACAGAATATGATGAAATGTGTGTAAACAAATATTCCAGGTATGTCTCAAAAGTGCTTTTTCAAAAGGCAACTGGACCTACTTTGTTTTTCCTTGAAAAGACTTTTTGCTTCTCATCCAAGAAGCTTCTTCAGTTCTGAGTTAAATTTTTTCATGACCTGGATGATGGAGAATTTCCATAGACATTCTAGATAAGCTCTTACATACGATGTACCCTCATAAAAGAAAGAAAGGTATGGGCTACAACAATCTTAAGTCATTGAGATCACATATAAATAATTTTATTTTTTTACTGAGGCTGCTCAGTCCATAGCAGGGGTGAAATCCAGCAGGTTTTGAAATTTTGAGCAGTTCAGAGAACTGGCAAATACCACCTCTGACTGGCCCCAGAGTGGGGTGCAAATGGAGATTTTGCAATATCCTTCCCCCAGAAGTGGGGAGGAATGGGGACTTTGCAGTATCCTTCCCCTGCCATGCCCACCAAGCCACGCCCACAGAACCGGTAGTAAAAAAATTTGGATTTCACCACTGTTCCACAGTCCATACATTTTTAAATGAGTGGAGAATTGAAGTTATGATATACTAGGTCAGGGGTCTGTAAACTTGGCTCTTTTAAGACTTGTGGACTTCAACTCCCAGAGTTCCTCAGCCAGCAAAGCTGGCTGAGGAACTCTGGGAGTTGAAGTCCATAGTCTTAAAAGAGCCAAGTTTGCAGACCCCTGTACTAGGTCATATCTTCCCATAATCTGTTCAACTCAAGTAACTCTGATTCAATTTCTTTGTTCTCTAAAATGTTTAGTCTTACATTGACAGGTAAACAAAGATGGGTGTGAAAATGTCATTGAGGCTTGTGCCCTTCACAACCTGGCATATACCCCCCATGAAAAGAGGGGGGGAGGGAGGGGGGGAAATTGCTATTTTTCTTATCTTAGAAGCTATCTCTTTTTTATATTTTGAAGCTAATGGCTGCATTTTTCCCCCTCTTGTCACTGTGAATATATGCCTATGAATATGGACCCACATTTATAATGTTTTTCAAAGTGGTCTATGATTTGAGAAATATAGGATGTTTACGTACGTAAATGTTTTCTCAAAGTACTCTATACTTTGAGGACTATATAATGCAATAAATGTCATTTGGCTGCCTTTATTGATAAAGCATTCTGGATTTTACAATAAATGACTCATTATAAATCCATTAGATGGCCAAAGGGAAGGAGGTAGTTCCACTATCAATGCTGGTACTAAGCGTAATTGTGAGGTGTTTTAGCAAAGCAAAGCTTGACTGGCTCCAGAATGTTTAAATACCCTTTGATCATCTGCGCTCAACTTTTTTCCTGGCTAAGGGCTAAAGTTAGCCTTAGGGGAGACTGTGCTAGAGATCACATTCCAAGCAGAACATTTGATTTGATTTGACATTTTCAATATTTCTCAAATACATGCGTGGATGTGCGTGCTCCGTTGCCCACGTGTAAACAGCCCATTGAAAACACACATCCTGTACAAATCAAGAGATAAAAAGAATAGAAGAAACTATAGTTCGGGAGGATATATGAATATTCCCAAACATATGAATATATATGAATTTTAAGCATCCATATTCAATGTTTCTATTAAAAACTACACTTGTGTAGATGAAGCTGATCTGTTAGGAATTACTTTGTGAGGAAACAAAAATGTAAATAACTTCATCTTTGTGGATGGGTTCTTCTTTGCTTTTTTTTTAACATTTTATTATTATTATATTTTCATTCATTCATACACAGATATGTATGTGAGTGTGAGTGTCTGTGTGTGTGTGTGTGTGTATGTGTGTGTGTATATGTAGGTCTTTGGTTATTCGGGTTTTCTCCCGCGTAAAATTGGAAGTGTCTTGGCGACATTTCGACGAAGTCTCATTCGTCATCTTCAGGCTTCGTGCTCTGGGAGCTCCCAGAAGCACGAAGCTGAAGCCTGAAGATGACGAATGAGACTTCGTCAAAACGTCGCCAAGACACTTCCAATTTTACGCGGGAGAGAACCCGAATAACCAAAGACCTACATATAAACACCCGCGAAAACCTCAGAAAATATCTATCTATCTATATTATAATATATAACTCAAAGCAGTGAACTTACTTAATATTCTTACTATACTTTGAAATCACACTGATTGAAAGAAAGATGTACTTTTCTAATATTTTATTATAGGATATCTGGCAATGGACAACAAAAATTCATAGCGTGCATTGTTCCATTTTATATGTCCTGGACAAAATGAATAACAGCAACAACAACACACTAACAATTATTAAAATTTGTTGAACGGTTTTGGTCTTTCCCAAACTTCATACTCTTTCCCCCTTCCAATCTTCCATAATTTTAAACTAAAACAAGCAACAAATCGTGCTCCAGAAACAGTAATAGGTAACAATTCGATTACAATTCTTTCTGCATAATCTAGAAATATTTCAATTAATGAAATACAGTTTTAAAATGCTTTCCCAGCTGGAATTCTATAGAGGATAAGCCACAAATTTCTTTCTGTCTCATGGCAACTTTTCCTGACCTGCTGCCTTCCAGTGTATTGCAATAGAAGTTCCCAGAATCCCCCAACCTACAAGACTGTTGCAAACAGCCAGGTTTTCAGCAATACTTTGAATATTATCAGGGTGGAATATTAGATATTAGAGAGATGATGTTCCAGAGGGCAGGAGCTGCCACAGAGAAGACATGCTTGCGAGGTCTTGACAGATGGCCGTTTAAGCGAGAGGACTTGGAATGTACCTACTGTGCCTGATCTGTGCCTACTGTGCAGTTATCTAACCTGGTTTTTTTTTTTCCCTCTCCTGTTTTCTCTTTTTTATAAAGATACCCTGTTTTCCCCAAAATAAGACATCCCCTAATAATAAGCCCAAATCAGGCTTTTGAACACATGGCAATAAGGCCAAGCACTTATTTCAGGGTTCAAAAAAAAACATAAGACAGGGTCTTATTTTCAAGGAAAGACGGTAGAATTCTTTTCTAAATTTTCAAGTGCGTTTGTAAAAATCACAATACGCGTAAGTTGTGTTGCCTTTGCATGTATAAGGGGATAGATATGCCTAACCCTTGTGTGTGCCTGTGTCCTGTGCACATGGTTCTTGTTTAGTGACTGCCTCGTTTAGTGACCATTTGCAGTGACGCCGGTGAGGAAAAAGTAACTTTGCGACCAATCCTCGCACGCGTGACCTTTGTAGCTTCTCCAAAGACTAGAAGAGCTGAAGTAAGATCATAAGCAGTCAAGGTTTCACTTAGTGACTCCTTGACTTGACAACTGAATGGCCAGTTCCGATTGGAGTCGTTAAATGAGGAGTACCAAGTCTGTGTGTGTGTCTGTGTCTGTGGTTGTGTGTGTCTGTGTCTGTGGTTGTGTATACAAACGCACACATATAAACACACACACACACATACACATACACATGCAGAGTTCAGGTGCTTTCAAATGGCAAATGGTTGATTCCTGTAATGATAAGGCTTCACTCTCTGTCAATGACCTTTATACGACATTTACAGGTTCTTATAAACCTGCACAAGTTACAAGATAAGTGTCTGTTAGTTAAGGTTGTTCTAATTGCTACACTGATTTTAGATTTTCATCGGCCTTCATAGAGAAAGAGTTAAGCTGGAGTCACCCTCCTTTTAAAGGCAGCTTGTCAAGGAAGGGACCTAATGTATGTTAGAGGGTTTGTGACACTTCTCGGTTAACCTTTTAGCCATTTCGAATCAACCTGAAACAAATAAGGCCTCTCTGGTGTTTTAAAGATGCCAATTATTAAAAATTAGATTAGATTAGATTAGAATAGAATAGAATAGAATAGAATAGAATAGAATAGAATAGAATAGAATAATAGAATAGAATAGAATAGAATAGAATAGAATAGAATAGAATAGAATAGAATTTTTATTGGCCAAGTGTGATTGTACATTGTTTCTTTTTACCTTGGCTGTACACCGCCCTGAGTCCTTCAGGAGAAGGGCGGTTTATAAATCTAATAAAATAAATAAATAAATAAATAAAATTGGACACACAAGGAATTTGTCTTTGGTGCATATGCTCTCAGTGTACATAAAAGAAGAGGTCATCAAGAATTCTAAGGTACAACACTTAATGATAGTCATAGGCTACAAATAAGCAATCAGGAAACAATATCAATATAAATCGTAAGGATACAAGCAACAAAATTTACAGTCATGCAGTCATAATAGAATAGATAGAATAGAAGTGTACCTTCATCAAGAATCATAAGGTACAACACTTAATGATAGTCATACCACTATTGATTAGGAACCAATCAATATCAATAGAAATCGTAAGGATATGAGCAACATAAGTCATAAGTGGAAGGAGATGGGTGATAGGAACAATGAGAGGATTAATAGTATTGCAGTTTTAGTAAATAGTCTGACAGTGTTGAGGGAATTATTTGTTTAGCAGAGTGATGGCCTTCGGGAAAAAACTGTTCTTGGGTCTAGTTGTTCTGGTGTGCAGTGCTCTATAGCATTGTTTTGAGGGTATAGGGTTTCCTGCCTGAGCAGGGGGTTGGGCTAGAAGACCTCCAAGGTCCCTTCCAATTCTGTTATTCTGTTAAAAGATTTGCCCAGCCTTATTCATTGAGCTGCTTCTCCTTTACCTGTAAAGTTCCATTTCAATGCAGCTATGACGGATAGCTGTTCTGGATGTGATTTGCCAAGAAAAGTAGGCATGCTCAAGGAATGATGATGATGTCTTATATCCTATGTTAGCGTCAAAACTCAAATAAAATATTGCAGGGAGAAATTACAAGCAGCATTTTTAATTTAATTTAATTTTATTTTTTTGCAACAAAGATATCTGCTGGCAAACTGTGCCCTTGTAATCGAGCAATGAGGATATGGTATTTTTTTTTTAAAAAAAAAAGAGAGAAAATTTTGCCCACATATACACTAATAAAAATAAATCTGTTTCCGATTACTAACTATGCAGCACAGGTGCTTGTTTGTTATGAGAGAGGCATGTTCATTAATTTTCAGCTATGAAAAGTGCACTGTGCCATAAATATACAATTCAAAATGTACGGCTGATGAATGGATACACAGATTGTTAATGTGCCAGAATAGGGTATTGGGCATAAAACACATGCCAAACAGGAGCACAGTGGTGATGTGCTAATGCTTTTAAATCTGGGTTTAATGTAAGCACATAACCAGCCTTTTACATTATTGCACTAAGTTGTACCAGAATTTAGGGCAATATCTATTTTATGGACATTTTCTTTCTACTCTGTTTAACAGCGCTTGACACCCATACACTGCAGTAGCATCTAGGGATCAGAAGGCTTTTTACTAATGTTAATTAATGGGTAAATGGAGTCACGCTCATCTACTCATGCTAGAAACCAGAAGTCTAGAAGTCTCAGCTATCTAAGTCTCTCTCGCTCTCTCCTCCTTTCCCCCCCTCCTTTTTCCTCTTCCTCCCCTCTCTCATCATCCCTATTATTTGTCTATCTCTAATATATCCATATCTATTATCTCTCTCTCTAGCTATGTCTCTCTCTAGCGATATCTATCTCTGTCTTTATCATTTCTCTCTCTCTCTCTCTCTCTCTCTCTCTGTGTGTGTGTGTAAACGTAAAGGTTCCCCGCACATGCGTGCTAGTTGTTTCCGGCTCTAGGGGGCTAATCTCCATTTCAAAGCCGAAGAGCCAGCGCTGTCCGGAGACGTCTCCATAGTCATGTGGCCGGCATGACACAATGCCAAAGGCGCACGGAACACTGTTCCCTTCCCACCAAAGTTGGTCCCTATTTTTTCTACTTGCATTTTTTATGTGCTTTCGAACTGCTAGGTTGGCAGAAGCTGGGACAAGTAACAGGAGCTCACCCCGGGTACGGGGCAGAACTAGGGATTCGAACCGCTGAACTGCTGACCTTTCGATCAACAAGCTCAGCATCTCAGCCACAGACACACACACACACACACATGATCTTTGTCAATCATCTCTTATTATTTTCCTCTGCCTCTGCTTTTCCCTCCTTCCCTCTCCCTCTATCTCTCTTAGTTTACCCCCCCTCCTCATCCAGGGATTTTGGGAAGGAACAGTCAAAAGAATCAAAAGTATGTTGACCACAACTCTACAATTGAAGCTCTGCCTATTTTTAGAATAGAATTTTATTGGCCAAGTGGGATTGGACACACAAGGAATTTGTCTTGGTGCATATGCTCTCAGTGTACATAAAAGAAAAGATACGTTCATCAAGGTACAACATTTACAACACAATTGATGGTCAATATATCAATATAAATCATAAGGATTGCCAGCAACAAGTTATAGTCATACAGTCATAAGTGGAAAGAGATTGGCGATGGGAACTATGAAACGATTAATAGTAGTGCAGATTCAGTAAATAGTCTGACAATGTTGATGGAATTATTTGTTTAGCAGAATGATGGCCTTCGGGAAAAAACAATTCTTGTGTCTAGTTGTTCTGGTGTGCAGTGCTCTATAGCGTCGTTTTGATGGTAGGAGTTGAAACAGTTTATGTCCAGGATGCGAGGGTTCTGCAAATATTTTCACGGCCCTCTTCTTGATTCGTGCAGTATACAGGTCCTCAATGGAAGGCAGGTTGGTAGCCATTGTTTTTTCTGCAGTTCTAATTATCCTCTGAAGTCTGTGTTTTTCTTGTTGGGTTGCAGAACCAAACCAGACAGTTATAGAAGTGCAAATGACAGACTCAATAATTCCTCTGTAGAAGGTGTGTTAGGTGTGTTGCATTTAAAACAATAACAAAAAATCCCCATCAAAATATATATACAAGTTTCAACTATTGCACCTTCACTAGAGAGAGCGCATACGATTAGCTGGCAGATGTGCTTGAATATTTTATTTGCATTTCATTGTTAAGAGAACTGGCCCAATTCAGTCTTTCCAGATTAATACAGAGGTTGGAATAGAGTTATCCTTCAGTTCCCACAGTTTACCAAACTTGGCAAACTCTGCTCTAACCTCTTTATAAAATAGATGTTGTTTTCTGTTGTGTCATTTAGAAACGTTCTTAATTTTTTAAAAATACAAAATATTTCAGTGCAAAAGACAAACACCTTGAGGAGCTTTGGAAGGAAACGCGTCAGATAAACAATTTCGTGTATTGATACTGAAACCGAAGAGAAAACATTTATTAAAGAATGTATATGAAATGGGAGATTAGAAGTGGGTTCAGCTGACCATAGGATGATTTTTCAGTTAAATGGGATAATCAGTGAATTGACTTGAAATAACTGATTTTAACGTCCATTTTAAATAAATGTTAATATTCTTAAATAAAGAAACTATGTATTTTTTTCCCCTGTTTATATGCAGGGCAAAATGGCGGTGCTACAATTTTTTTTTTAGAAATAAGCAACTCCTATTTTTTTAATTAGGAATGTCTTTGTATACTTGGTTTCTTACCTAACATCAGTGATGGGATTCAGCCAGTTCGCACCACTTCGGGAGAACCGGTTGTTAACTTTGTGAGCAGTTTGGCAAGCTGGTTGTTGGAAGAAATCATTAGGGCAGAGAACCGGTTGTTAAATTACTTGAATCCCACCACCACCTAACATGTGACATGAATCTCTCTTAGCCATAACAGAACCTGCTGGCTTCTAAACTGTGGCTATTTTCTATGAACTTTGAAATGTTTCTGTTAATTTGTCTTCTGGGCTTTGTTTTATTTTTATTTAATTTTAAGATTCCACATACTAAGAAAAATCCACAATACAAACATTGAGTTGCCAGGACTGATTTTACCTCTTGTTCGAATCTATGACATGTCTGGTTGGCTTGGTTTGTGATATATAGCTTTATGCAATGCGTGAATCCTTGTGGTTTTAAATGATAGTACGTGGGTTGGCAAGTTGTGAGAATATATATCTTATATGTATATAAGATATATACAGACATATCTTAATATATCTGTAAACCCAAAAACTCACTCTATGGTTAGGTAGATCCAATCTCTGTAAGCAGGTGGGAAGTGACTTTCTCATTCTGAAGATGTTGCCCTTAGACCGTGTAGCAGACATAATGCCTTACAGAATATTTTAAGCATTATTCCAAAAGAACTGGTAACAGAATACAGAGTTGGAAGGTCTTCTAGTTTAACCTCTTGCTCCGGCAGGAAAACCTATACCATTTCAGACAAATGGTTGTCCACTCTCTTCTTAAAAACTTCCAGTGTTGAACCATCTACAACTTCCGGAGGCGAATTGTTCCACTGGTTAATGTCAGGAAGTTTCTCTTTGGTTCCAGGTTGCTTCTCTTCTTGATTAGTTTCCATTCATTGCTTCTTGCCCTGCCTTAAGGTGCTTTAAAGAATAGGTTGACTCCCTCATTTTTACGGCAACCTATTTACATATTGCTCTCATGTCACCCCTAGTCCTTGTTTTCATTAAACTGGACATACCCAATTCCAGCAACCATTCTTTATATCTTTTAGCTTCCACTCCCCTAATCATCTTTCTTGCTTTTCTCGGCACTCTTTCTAGAGTCTCAACATCTTTTTTTTTTTTTTACATCGTGGCAACCAAAACTGAATAGAGTAATCCAAGTGTGGCCTTACTAAGGCATTATAAAGCGGTATTAACACTTCACAGGATCTTGATTCGATCCCTCTGTTAATGCAGCCTAGAACTGTTTTGGCTTTTTTAGCAGCTGCAGCACACTGCTGGCCCTTATTTAAATGAATGTCCCTAGGACTCCAAAATCCCTCTCCTAATTACAGGTAAATTCACATACGATCATTATAGTACAAGTTTTATTATAACATCACAAAGATCTCTTAAGATCTCTTCCTAAACTTACCAATCACTTGGGTCAAAGTTTCAATCTACCTATTTAGAAGGTATTTGAGATAAACCCTCAGATACTAAAGCGTAGTATAACTTTGATTATTAAGAAGGATGAATTATTCTCAGTGTTTAAGCCGTGCTAAAATCTAATGCCTGGGAGAGAAATCTATATAGCATGAATAAGTGAAGGAGGAAGCAGTTGGGTAAACTGAAAACTGGTGGGGATACAGATAAAACAAAGAATTAAGAATGGCAGTTAAGCACACAAGCCAATATACAAAGAAAGCTAGCTACTGCTGCTGCTACTGCTATATTTATTAAATATTTGTAACTGGCTGTTTATCAATTGATCTCTAGGCACAATGCAATCAATAAAACATTAAAGCAACACACACTACATAAATAACAGGAGCTATTGCTACTGAGACTTGGAATGAAATCCACACTGGTGCCAACCAGATCTTTGGGAGGAGACTATTGCAACACTGGGATGTCTCAATTCCCACTAGCAGAACATGATTAAGTAAGCAAGATTCACCAGGAGTTTCATTAATAAGTTTTAATGTAAAGAAATAAGAGATTAAGGAAACTCAACAATCAAAACTCCCATCCTCGACTCATTAGGATGAAGTCTCTTTGAGTTGTGGCAAACCTTTCACCCCCAGAGTTTGAAACCGAAGGGCTAATTGTTTTCTTTCCAGAAAAGATTGTCACTAACATCCTACGCCATCTTCTTCCTCAACCTCAGTCAGCTCGGGGTGCAGTCATGAAGAATATTACGTATCTATTGGATTTATACCTGTTGCAATCAAAAGATTCTTGGTGGTTTAAAGATTAGCCGTCATCAGATATTTTAAAAGATCCGCAATAATTAATAAAAAATAGATTTTATTTATTTTATTTAATTATTTTATTTAATTAAACTTTTATACCGCCCTTCTCCCGAAGGACTCAGGGCGGTGTACAGCCTGCATTAAAACAATTTATATACACACTAAAATAACAATTAAAAAACTTATTCAATAAAAGGCTGAAATTAAAACCGTCCAATTCACCATATAAAATACCCAATAAAATTACAATTAAAAAATTTAAAATTTAAAATTTAAAAAATCAGGCCAGTCCCGCTTGGATAAATAAATAAGTTTTCAGTTCCCGGCGAAAGGTCCGGAGGTCAGGCAATTGGCGTAAACCGGGGGAAAGTTCGTTCCAGAGAGTAGGTGCTCCCACAGAGAAGGCCCTTCCCCTGGGGGCCGCCAGCCGACACTGCTTGGCGGACGGCACCCTGAGAAGACCCTCTCTGTGAGAGCGCACGGGTCGGTGGGAGGCATGTGGTAACAGCAGGCGGTCCCGTAAGTACCTGGGCCCTAAGCCATGGAGCACTTTGAAGGTGGTAACCAAAACCTTGAAGCGCACCCGGAAGACCACAGGTAGCCAGTGCAGACTGCGCAGGAGTGGTGTTACCCGGGAGCAACATGGTGCTCCCTCAATCACCCGCGCAGCTGCATTCTGGACTAGCTGAAGTCTCCGAGTGCACTTCAGGGGTAGCCCCATGTAGAGAGCATTGCAATAATCCAGGCAAGAAGTGACGAGAGCATGAGTGACCGTGCATAAGGCATCCCGGTCAAGAAAGGGGTGCAACTGGCGGACCAGGTGAACCTGGTAAAAAGCTTTCCTGGAGTCGGCCGCCAAGTGATCTTCAAACGACAGCCATCCATCCAGGAGAACGCCCAAGTTGCGCACCCTTTCCGTTGGGGCCAGTGACTCGCCCCCAACAGTCAGCCGCGGTTGCAGCTGACTGTACCGGGATGCCAGCATCCACAGCCACTCCGTCTTGGATGGATTGAGTCTGAGTCTGTTTCTCCCCATCCAGACCCGTACGGCCTCCAGACAACGGGACAGCGCTTCGACAGCTTCGCTGGGGTGGCCTGGGGTGGAAAAGTACAGCTGGGTATCATCAGCGTACAGGTGATAACTCACCCCAAAGCCACTGATGACCTCGCCCAACGGCTTCATGTAGATGTTGAACAGGAGAGGTGAGAGAATCGACCCCTGAGGCACCCCACAAGTGAGGCGCCTCACGGCCGATCTCTGCCCCCCTGTCAACACCGTCTGCAACCGGTCGGAGAGGTAGGAGGAGAACCACCGATAAACGGTGCCTCCCACTCCCAACCCCTCCAACCGGCGCAGCAGGATACCATGGTCGATGGTATCAAAAGCCAATGAGAGATCTAACAGGACCAGGGCAGAGGAGCAACCCCTATCCCTGGCCCTCCAGAGGTCATCCACCAATGCGACCAAAGCTGTCTCCGTGCTATACCCGGGCCGGAAGCCGGACTGGAACGGGTCTAGATAGACAGCTTCCTCCAGGTACTGAGGGAACTGCCACGCCACCACACTCTCTACAACCTTCGCCACAAAGCGAAGGTTGGAGACTGGACGGTAGTTACCCAAAATATTTTTAATAAAAAATAGAGTGCAAGATGCTAATGTCTGTGCTAATGAACAAATTCCAAATCAACCACTCAATCCGTATTTCTGACTTCCTTTAAATATTGGGGTCTCTTATTATTTAGTTCCGTGAATAGCCATCAGAAATATCTTGAAACTGGTAGTCTAGGTTCAAGGGTTATGAGTGTGAGATCAATTTCTCAAGTCCATATGGGTCCCTTAGTTGCTATGTCATTTGTCTACATCATCTATCTATTGTCTGTCTGTCTGTCTGTCTGTCTGTCTGTCTGTCTGTCTGTCTGTCTTTCTGTCTGTCTGACTGTCCGTCTGTCCGTCCGTCCATCCGTCCATCCATCCATCCATCCATCCACTCAGCCAGCCAGCCAGCCACCTATCTATCATCCATCCATCCATCCACCATCCATCCATCCATCCCTGTCTGTCTGTCTGTCTGTCTGTCTGTCTGTCTGTCTGTCTGTCTGTCTATCTTTATAATCCAATGTGTGGACAGTCCAGATAATTTAGGAAGGCAGGATCTAACATGTTGGAAAAATTATTTCATTTGATTTGATTTTTTTACTTCCCTTGGATCAATTCTACATTTATTTACTTGTGGGGAAGTATTCTGGATGCACACCATCTCTGTTAAAAGTGATGATATACAATTTTCATTTACATAAAAACATCAATTTGGAGCCAGGTCTGACTATATACTGTAATACTATCTTGGGGTTTACAAATGTTTCCTCATGCAAAGTATATTTCTGTGAGCATTTCTTAAACTACTGGCTTATTTAATCACATGACTAAGTGTTTCTCTGCATCTGGGCCTTCCAAAGTACTGTGGTCCATCTTAAAATGTTTTGTGAATTGTAGTGGTAACCACATGTGAATGAGCTAAAGCTCTTAAAGGAAAGGTTTACAAGATATCCCTTTTAATAATTCAGTTTCTAGAAAATACAGTACACATCTAGTCTGGGTAGATAAAGAATGATTGACAGCTGCCCTTAAAGAAAGGTTTGGCCTTTGACTTCAGTAGTTTATATTGATAAACTGTTTAGCAGCGATTGAGATAATTGCTGTACAGATGAACCATCTCTGGTTAATGCACAGGATGGGATTTTAAGTAGGCTGCATTGGATAGAGGATCCCGTATGCTTCACAGAACAAGCTATTGGCACAACTGGCCTTGTTTTCTGTCTGTGCATTACTGTTGATGAGCTTCTATGAAAAGGATATCTATGATTTTCAGCTAAATTCATGGACATTTTTTTTTTTTGTTTACATTTATATCCCGCCCTTCTCCGAAGACTCAGGGCGGCTTACAGTGTGTAAGGCAATAGTCTCATTCTATTTGTATATTTACAAAGTCAACTTATTGCCCCCCCAACAATCTGGGTCCTCATTTTACCTACCTTATAAAGGATGGAAGGCTGAGTCAACCTTGGACCTGGTGGGGCTTGAACCTGCAGTAATTGCAGGCAGCTGGTTTTAATAACAGGCTTCTTACAGCCTTGAGCCACCATGGCCCTTCATCTTCCTATAAGGAAAAGAGAATTATGAGGCCAAGAAGTAGAGTTTTTTTGGCCTCAGTTTATGGATGGGGGTGCTAGCTGGACACCTCCGTGATGCCCAGCTAGAACCAGACCCGGCATTTTTGTGTAAAGCAGCAAAGAGACTACAATGGTCTTCTACGACATATTTGAAGTTTGATTGTATGTTTGCTTGATTCTGAATTTTTTCTTACTTGATGTTCATATGAAACACTTCGTGTTAAAAATGTGTGCTTTTTATTGTTTTAAGTTGTCCTTTGGTGGATTTTCTAATGCATTCTATATCTCTATATAAAATAATCATGAATAGATACATATTTTGGGGTGCACACAGGAAGGAAAGGGAAGAGGGAGGGAAGGAAGGAAGGAAGGAAGGAAGGAAGGAAGGAAGGAAGGAAGGAAGGAAGGAAGGAAGGAAGGAAAAAAGAAAGGGGAAGGGAGAAAGAAGGGAAAAGAAGGGAAGAAATATGTTAATTCAGAGGTATTGAACTGTTCCTCTCACTTTTCCAAATAAATTATTGGTTTATTTGAACTTTTATTGTGACTGCCCTTATTATGTTTGGTCACATAGTCATTTAGAGTGGATTTGTCATTTTTGTCCACCTATCAAGTCCGTCTTAAGGACCTGGCAGATAAGCAGATGTTGTTATTTAATGCTAGCAAGGGTCACAGGATGTAAGCTGTTCCAAGTAAAGCAGCTTTTTGAAATTGACTGATAGTAATTTTGTCAATGTCGCCAATGTTCAAGTGATGCTCCAGATGTTTTGGAACTGCACCCAAAAGGCCAATTACTGTTAGTACCACATTATTTTTGCTTACTTTTTCTACAGTCATTCTGCTTCTATTTTCAGGTCTTTGTTTTTTTTTTAATGATTTCTCCAGTTCTTTCTCCTCTATCTGCTATCTCCAATGTCCACCATCCAGACTTTTTGGTCTTTCTTATCAACAATTGTTAAATCTGGGTTTGTAATCATGACTATTGAATAATTACATTTGTATGTCCCCCAGCTGTTCTCTGTGATTT
>NC_080550.1:10785018-10847518 GCF_028640845.1 Ahaetulla prasina
CTTTGGACAGCGCTGACTCTTCGGCTTTGAAATGGAGATGAGCACTGCCCCCTAGAGTCGGAAATGACTAGCACATATGTGCAAGGGGAACCTTTACCTTTACCCTACTGAATGTATGACAGCAAGTCAGTGGTCAGAAATGTTGACTTAGCTGTTTGAAGTATGAGTTGACCCGAAGAAAGCAAATTCAAGTGAATGGAACTGCAGTTGATGTGTATGACAAGTTTAGAGAGATAATGTAGTAAAGCTTTTCTTTAAGAGCTGGGCTTCACATTGAAAGCAGGGCAGGTATCAACAAGAGAAAAGAAAGAATTCTATGAATGAGCAGTTGTCACAATTCCCTTTCCCGTTCAATCCATGATAGCTGTACTTAATGGGGGGATAATAGAAACTGAAATCTAATCACCCAGAGGACATCTGATGGGCCAAGAGTCCATGGAAAGAGAAACATAGAACTCGTGCCATACTCAATTCATTAAGAACTATTGTTTGTATCTTCTTCGCTCAACGTATCGGGTTATGATGGGTGGGTTATGACGTTGTATGAATTGATGATGATGATGATGATGATGATGATGATGATGATACCTATTCAGTCTTGTCTGACTCTTGGCGATTCTATGGGCTCTCCACATCTTCCGCTGTTACACTATTTCTTTGAATGACTATTGTTGTGGCTCCAGCACCCCCGGGCCTGCCCCCCTGCCAGAAAGTGACTCAGAGAGTGAGGGGGAAGGGCTTTCGGGACTCCCCTCTGCAGGGCCGGCCTCTCTGGCTCACCTCCAGGAGCCAGAGGCAGGCCAGGTGGAGGAGGTGATGAGGCCTCTGTCTCCTGTATCTCCCCCCGCCCAGGCAACGCTTCCAGACCCAGCTGTGGACAATCAGTCCTGGTTAGATCCCAAGTTTCGTAGACAAGAGAAGTGGGAACAACAAAAGAAGGGGTGGGGCAGACCTAGAGAGTGCTGAGTCACGGAGCCACACCCCACAGGGTATAAAAGCAGGAGGGGCTGCTCTACTACTTTGTGATGGACAAAATAAACTGACTGGAGAACACTTGAGCTGAACTATTTGACTGAGCTTTTGGCCTGGATTGCTGTTTGTTCCTGACTTACTGGTTGCTCCGGTAATAAGTTTCTGTGAGGCCGGCATCAGGGAAGATAAAGAAAACCTTGCAGACGTTCGCTGGTTTGCTGCCAGAGCTAATAGCTGCCGTGGACTAAATTGCTGGCTATGAGCCAGTTCACGTGTCTCCCGGACTGAGGTGGTGGTGGGGGACAGAACATCTATGGAGATTCTCAATCATCCAGATCAAGGTTGTCTTAAAGGTGCTTTTTAAAAAATCAACTGGACTTCCTTTGTTTTTCCTTGAAGACTTTTGTTTCTCACCCAAGAACTAATGAAGCTTCTTGGATGAGAAGTGAAACATCTGCAAGGAAAAAACAAAGGAAGTCCAGTTGCCTTTTGAAAAAGCAGTTTTGAGGCTACTTCTTTGAGTTTTTCTATGCTCTGGCTGGTGTCAGCTTTCATTGTGTCCTATGGTGGCCTGGTTTCCTTTCACTGCTAACTCTTCCCAACATAATTGCTTTTTCCAGTATGAACTTATTATTAACTTCATGGATTAGCAGAGGTATGTATATTTATGGAGAATTACAAACATCAGCATACATTATTAATTTTCATATAGAATCTTATATACGCAGGAGCAAATGATTATGTCTGCAAAGACATTTAGGTAGCCCTTTGAAAATCACACATATGTGCTCATTTGCTGCTCGTAAAACGTGTAGCTGCTCTTAGAAATCTAAATTCTGGTGTTACTGGGGCCGCTTGCAGTTGACCTTACCTTAACATCCATCAGTCCAAATTACCCAAATTGTTTCACCAGTGTTAAGTTTAATTAATGCGTTACTTCCAATGGTTATGGGCCAAAGTCTGGCAAAATTCACATTCCTAGTCAAATTATGTTGCTTGGTCTCTTAGGGATGACCTCTATCCAGCTCTCATTGTAAGTCTCATTAATTTCAGTGGAGTTGCTCTGATAGAGTGGCACCAAGTCAACTCTCAGTTCCGCCACCACACTAAAGCTAGAGCAAAAATTATCTGAAAATCGTTTTCTGATAAATGTTCTATTCGTTTCCCTTTTCATTCTCCCTGAATGGTTGGTGGGGGGCGGAAATCAGCCCTTTTCTGGAAAAATGGGACATAATGTTCCCATCCTCTACTCTTAACAACAGATGGGGAATTAAATCTTCAAGATTATTGATGGAATGATAATCTTGATGGAATAATAATAATAATAATAATAATAATAATAATCAAGAAATTACAGCTTCCTGCAACGACACCAGCAGAACTGCAAAAAACTGCTACTCAGAACATCATACATTTTAAGAAGATACTTGGTTGATACTTAGGATGGTGGCAGCAGCCTGTGTCAACCATCAGTGCTAGTCAATAATATTTCAGTTGACTGAGTTTCATGTTTAATGAATAAAAGAGATGATGATGATGATGATGATGATGATGATGATGATGATGATGATGATAATAATAATAATAATAATAATAATAATAATAATAATAATAATAATAATAATAATAATGGAATTATTATAATTGAACTGGAAAAAATCATGAAATATCACGACCTGGCCATCGAAACTACATGGCTATGGATGAAACATGTAACAGTGATACCCATTGTCATCGGGGCACTTGGTACCATGTCCAAGGATTTTATAAGATACATCAACAAATTGCAGCTTCCTGCAATAACACCAGTGGCACTGTAAAAAACTGCGCTACTTGGAACATCGTACATCTTAAGAAGGTACTTGGTTGATACCTAGGATGCTGGCAGCAAACCCGTATCAACCATTAGCACCAGTCAGTAGTATTTGTGATGCCATTTTGAATGTTCAGTTGACTGAGTCTCATGTTTAATGAATAAAGATGATAATGGAATTGTCAGTTCGTAAAAAACCAGAAGTTGTAAAGAGTTATGTAGAGTAGCATCCATCGATGGAGATTCTCAGTCATCCAGGTCATAGTTGTCTCAAAGGTGCTTTTTCAAAAAACAACTGGACTTTATTTTTCCGTGAAAACGTTTCGCTTCTCATCCAAGAAGCTTCTTCAGTTAGAACCTGGATGGGAAATGAAACAAGTCCAGTTGCCTTTTGAAAATGCACCTTTGATGGCGTGGCATCCTCCCCAGTATAGGAATCTAAATTTGAGCATGTTGGCATTTTGTATTTTGTATTCTACAGTTGGTCAGTTGGGGAGAATGCTGTAGTTGGCTCAGTTGTTCTCAGTAGTTTGAGATCACTGTGGAGAAGATGACCACTGGTCAACTTCAAGGCCCATCTGAGCCATGAGGGGAATGGCTGGTAGCCTGGAAGATGTTTGCTTTGACTGGAAATGTTTATAAATACGATTGAGTAAAATGTTTGGAAGGCATGTAAGTACTTCATTATGATTGGATAGTATTACCGAAATAAATACCATTAATATATGTATAAGTATATTCATAAATATATATTAAAGAAACTCAGAAGATTATGCATTCAATATTTTGACGATGCAATGGATTTACATCTCACCTCTACACATATCTTGCTGGTGTTTTCCATAATTAAGGATAGGAGAAAACCTTTTGTCAGGAATATTGTGTGAACCATAAAAAGAAACCAGCTGATGGTCTCACATTCAGAATTGGATTATATTTAGTGCTTTCTTAATGGACAATCACCAATAAAGCATGCAAAACATTTTCATTTTTGTTTTTGCTTTTCCACTTCTGTTTATGGATAAGGTGTTTTGTTTTTGTTTTTTAGTTTTACTTTTGCTTCTTTCAAGATGATATTTTTGAATTGCTTTCAACATGTTCATAATTTTACTTTAAAAGAAATCCATAAGAACTGAACAGAAATGACAAAATGCAGTACCCAATAAGATTTTTTGGGGGGTGGGGCAGATTCTGTTATGTGAACAATTGATAGGCAGTGCAAACATTTATTTATTTATGAAATTTATTCGCTGTCCATCTTGTTTTGAAGTGACTATTTGGGATTGAAATATGATTGAGTATCAAAGTCATAGTGTGAATGCTTTAACTCCAGCTCCTAGGAAGTTTCCCAAAGTTGCTACCATATTGTAAATTAAGAGGATTTTTTTAAAAATAAAAAAAATAGATGGGTACTTGAGGAACTTCTTTCCATGCAGAACTAAGATGGTCAGTGCCCAGCTAGATAAAAATGGCCTTTGGCCTTCAACTTCCAGCCTTAAGGGTTAAAAGATCCAACAATAATATCTGGAAGGTTATATTTCTTTTTCGTATATACTGTATCTTCTGAATTAAGCCGAACTAAAAAAAGAAACCGATATTTATTAAAAGTTTTGTTGTTACAGCAAAGTTTTTGTTGTTTTAATTAATGTTTTTGGTCCAGTGTGTATATTTCTTTCTCTCTTTTTTAAAGCCCAACTGCTAGTAAGAGGTAATTGCTGATCATGTATCTCTTTGTTCCAGACATTTTTATAAAAGTGTATGTATTATGTATGATGTGACCTTCAAATGTCATGGATGTGTTGTGCAATAAACTGTCAATATTTGTGGTTATAAGGTACTAGATGACTTTTACAATAATTGGAACAGCTATATTAAAAGCTCTGATCACTCAGCTGGTTAAAGAGAAAGACATAGGCCAGGCCAACGTTCGCTGGGGATTTTTTTCCCTCCTTCTGCCAAATTATTAAATGAAGAGTATAGAAGAGTGTTTAAGAGGCATTGCTGTTGTTCTTTTTTTAAAAAGAATATAATAAAAACTATATTTCCTGAGGGGAAAGTTATTTGGGATGATCCACATCCATTTTAATTAATGCCACATCAAAAAATCTGTTTTGCAATTTCCTGAAAGTTTCCTTCCCCTGTGAAAAATGCATCTGGCTTTCTACCTCGATCCCCCGAGTGTGTTTGGATTTTCTGTAAAAAATTCTTCCTAGTGCTATTCTACCCCCTCTTTTTTGTTGTTGTTGTTGCAAGTTAGTATTTGATTACTTGTCTCATTCTGCAGCCTCCCTGGCTATTGGAATTTCCTGATCTGAAAGTTCCTGTTGCTAAGTGAGACAGTTGTTAAGTCAGCTTTCCCCATTTTATGACCTTTCTTGCCACAGCTTTTAAGTGAATCACTGCAGCTGTTAATACAGTTGTTAAGTGAATCTGGCTTTCCCATTGGTTTGGCTTGTCAGAAGGTCGCAAAAGGGGATTAAGTGACCCCACACGACACTGCAATCCGTCATAAATATGAGCCAGTTGCCAAGCATGTTCTGACCTAGGCTTCCTGAGACAGTAAAAAGCACACGATTAGTCCCAAAACCCCTCTTCTTATTTCAACAGCTGTGAATTCTGTTCATTCACAGCCCATCATGAGTCCCAAATAGTTTGTAAAGAGCCCAACAGAAGTCCGCCACAGTCCTTCGGGATAAGGCTGTAAGCACCCACCTTTTTCTCCCTTGACATGCTGCCAAAGACCTAATTGGCAATCAGCTTTGCAAGGCCACACGGAGCACAGAGTCAAAATGGAGCTTCAGAATGTAAACCGACCAGAACGAACAAAGTTGCTTCCTACAAAGGCTCACATGCCTTTGCTCCTCCTTTATGTCTTATGGGAGGGGCCAATCATCTCCAAGCCCTACTCCTGAGTCGTCCCTTTTGTCTTAACTGTTCTTGCCTTCTGGCAGCTCTGCACATGCATGCACTGGGAACAGGCTCCCCCTGTTCCTCTGCCACTGGAGGCTCCAGAGGCAGCACATAACACCCAGATGGCCCTGGCCTCCTCTCTGCCTCCAATGCAGAGCCCTTGTCTGAGCCTTCCGCAGACTCAAGGACTAGCCCATGTTCTCCCCCGAAACCTCCTCACTGTCCGACTCTGTTGCCAGCTCCTCAGGGCACCAGCAGACCACAACAAAAGTGTTTGAATTTTGGCCACATGACTGCAGGGATGCTACAGTGGTCATAAGTGCAAAAAACAGTCAGCTCACTTTTTTGATGTTGTAACTTTAGCCACTAAACAAATTGTTATAAGTCGAGAACTACCTATATATTTGCAGATCCAAGCAGTGTCGGCCTTTTGTAACTGACAGATTGAAATTTTGTGAATGTGCAGATTTTCCAAGTGTCGTCTGTGATTTTTGGATATGGTTTCCAGGCTACCGGGACCACTACGAGCGGTTTTTCCCTATCCTTTCAACTTTAATTTTCAGATCTTGATTTTTGTGATCTCTTCTTTGTCTTCCATTCTACATCTCTCAGTATTGCCACATCAATTATCCATATATTTCTTCTTGTCCACCAGAGTTAAATTTGGTTACGTTATGAGCCAAAACTTTTATCTGTTAGTATCAGGGGTGAAATGTAAAATTTGTTACTACTGGTTCTGTGGGTGTAGCTTGGTGGGGGTGTAATGTGACTGGGTGGGCATGGCCAACTTTTTTTTTTTTACTTTTAAAAGCATTTTTTCTACAACCTCTTTGGCCAAAGAGGTTTTTAAAAAATTGTTTTTAAAAGCCTCTGATGATCAGGCAACTCAGCTAGGATCGCCAGAGGAGCCTTTTAGAAGCATTTTTTTACAACCTCTTTGGCCGAAGAGGTTGTAGAAAAAATGCTTTTAAAGGGTTCTGACGATTCCAGCTGAGTCACGCGATCATCAGTGGCTTTTTTTTTTTTTTACTTTTAAAAGCATTTTTTGGGCTGAAGAAAAAATGCTTTTAAAAGTAAAAAAAACAAAGCCTCTGATGATCGTGCGGCATGGGCAAGGGGGGTGGGGGGACAGGAATTTTTGCTGCCCATTCTCCGAACCACCCACTGCCATCACTACTGGATCAGGCGATCCAGTCCGAACCGGGAGTATTTCACTCCCTGGTTTATATGGTTATTATTTAAACTTGTTTAAATAAAATGAATGTTGATTTAAAATAAATAATAATTATTCTTTGACTTTGTGGGCTCTCCAACTCTCAGTGCCTCTGGATGGCTCACAAAGATGAAATGAAGAAATCACAACACAATCCATAAAAAACAAAGAAGATTAAAAAGTGTGATGAAGTAAGGGGTCTCACTCTATCTACTCTACACTCATTCTATAAACATCTGTACTCTATAAACATCTGTGCATTCTCTCTTTATGAACTGAAAAGACCGCAAGATCTCCTTTGCATCGAGAGGCAGTTAGAGAGACGATCAGATGAAGCAAAGAGGCCCTGATGTACTTATTGATAATGGGGTGCTAAAGTAGGCCTATCTATTTCCTAAGATTCTGTAATCTAACCTCATTTCCTTTCAATAAACCCAACTGATGAGACTCTGTGAGCTTTCTTGGTTGTGAGTGGCTGTTAGTGGCTTAACGTAACATTAATTTCATGCTTTCAAGACACAGTGGGCTCCTTAGCTTAAGGACATGTGGTCAGATTTTAAATTCCTGATATGCTTTTAAATTTTGCAGAATGTCTTTAGCCAGATTTATGCAAAACGAATAGAACAAAAGTCTCTAAGTGTAAGGCAGATTTTAATGCCTTAGTAGCATCTGTAATACCGATGGATTGTTACCTATATTTTTTTAAGGGGATAAAGAAAGAGTGTCACAACTGACACTCTGAATAATTCTAAATTTTCCCATGGAGAGAAAAATGAAGCTTCCTTCTCCTCTGCCGCCGCCTCCTCCTCGTCCTCCTCCTCTCCTCTCCTTCTCCTTCTCCTTCTCCTTCTCCTTCTCCTTCTCCTTCTCCTTCTCCTTCTCCTTCTCCTTCTTTTCTCTTCTCTTCTCCTTCTCTTCTCTCCTCCTCCTCCTCTTCTCTTCTCCTTCTCCTTCTCCTCCTCCTTCTCCTTCTCCTTCCTTCTCCTCTGCTTCTCCTTCTCTTCTCTTCTCTTCTCTTCTCTTCTCTTCTCCTTCTCCTTCTCCTTCTCCTTCTTCTCTTTCTTCTCCTTCTTCTGCTTCCCCTTTCCCTCCCCCTCTCCTTCTTCGTCTTTCAGCTTAATTGATTAATAAAGATATAGCCAAACAAAGCTATACATTATAGTGACCTTTTTTTTTTAATGAATGCAAAGTAAGATCTCCAACATAGAGACTACATTGCAAACCAACATACTGTTACTTCTACTCCGTCAACCAGGAAGTACATACTGTATAAGACACACTCAAAGTTCAGCCTATTTTTTTTAAGTTATCAGCTAATTCTTTCTATTGCTTCTAACTTTTCTGCATTCAGAACAGGACTCTTTGATGACTCGTAGCTTTGGGCATTGCCCCTGGAGCCATGCTCCACCTAGAATTTCTGCAGGACCATCTCCAATGGGCAGCAAATCCTGTTGACTTATAGTTTGGATCATCCAAAAGTAAAATTATGAAACAGAAGCTAATTTTCCACAAGCTGACAACAATCCATTTTCACGGGTTTAAGATTCCCACCATTGCCTGCCTACCAGCTCCATATTTCCCTCAATCCTCTTGGATGTGAACCTCTATTAAACCACAAGGCCCTCAGACTGGCCTGTTTTTCCCAACCAATCCAATGGTGGGTTTCAATTTTTTTTACTACCAGTTCTGTAGGTGTGGCTTGGTGGCCGTGGCATGGCATGGCTTGGTGGCCGTGGCTTGGTGGGTGTGGCAGGGGAAGGATACTGTAAAATCTCCATTCCCACCCCATTCCAGGGGAAGGTTACTGCAAAATCCCCATTTCCTCCTGATCAGCTGGGACTCAGGAGGCAGAGAATAGATGGGGGTGGGGCCAGTCAGAATTTTTACTACCGGTTCTCTGAACTACTCAAAATTTCCGCTACAGGTTCTCCAGAACTGGTCAGAACCTGCTGAAACCCACCTCTGAACCAATCCAATTGCTTTTTTAAAAAAAAATGCACCAAAGTAAAATGGTAGTAAGAGGCAGGTCAGTTTTTCATCCCTCAGAATGGTGTTGTACCATCCTATGGTCAGAATAATTGCAGCTATTGCTTAAAATGAATACAAGGGGATGTGGCTTTATAATGCCTTGGTGCATGACCACACTTGGAATATTGCACCCAGTTTTGATTGTTGAGACTCTAGAAAAAAGTGCAGAAAAGAGCAACAAAGATGACTAGGGGATTGGAGGCTAAAGCATACAAAGAACGTTTGCAAGAATTGGGTATGTTTAGTAGAACCATGGGTGACATGATAGCAGAGTTCCAATGTTTGATGAGCTGCCACAAAGAAGACAATAAGGTAAACGTAAAGGTTCCCCTCGCACGTTTGTGCTAGTCATTGCCGACTCTAGGAGGCGGTGCTCATTTCCGTTTCAAAGCCGAAGACCCAGCGCGGTCCAAAGACGTCTCAGTGGTCATGTGGCCGGCATGACTCAACGCCAAAGGCGCACGGAACGCTGTTACCTTCCCACCAATGGTGATCCCTATTTTTTCTACTTGCATTTTTACGTACTTTCAAAACAGCTAGGTTGGCAGAAGCTGGGACAAGTAATGGGAGCTCACCGCGTTACAAGGCAGCACTAGGGATTCAAACCGCCGAGCTGCCGACCTTTTGATTGACAAGCCTCAACGTCCTAGCCCCTGAGCCACCGTGTCCCTATTAAAGAAGACAATAGGGTCAACCTTCAACCTATTGTTCAAAGCAGCTGAGGGCAAGACAAGAAGCAATGGGTGGAAACTAAGGAGAGAAGCAACCTAGAACTAAGGAGAAATTTCCTGACAGTGAGAGCAATTAATCAGTGGAAGGACTTGCCCCCAGAAGTTGTGAATGGTCCAACACTGGAGATTTTTAAGAAGAGATTAGACAACGATTTGTTTGAAATGATAGGTTCTCCTGATTGAGCGGGGGGCTGGACTAGAAGACCTCCAACTCTGTTATTCTGGTGCTAGATAAAGGGAAGTGCTCTGTTGTTACGGTTATGATTATTGGAGTGCTGTTGTTGCCGCATCTCAGTTTGTCTGAATGCTTGTACTACCAGGAAGCTGCCTATCCATCTCTATTAAAGTTGATCCGCTTTTCCAAACCTAGTTGTCTTTTCTTACACAGACACTCAGAATGCAAGGCAGAGTAGTTCTTTTGTTTCCTCTGTGTCATTCAAGTGTCTAACGGGGAAAAAAAAATCATAATAATAAAGTCTATATTTTTCATTTACCAAAAGAGCTTTTTGGTATAATCTTCATTTCTAATTACACAAACAGGACACAGCTATTTTCTCCCAACTGGTAGGCTTTCTTCCAAATCGGCTCTAAAATAGCTCTTTGTTTCAACAAATTCTTTGCCGATCCATATTAATGCTTAACAGTGTAACATGACCATACATGGTCACTTTAAAAAAAAAAAAAAGCACCCTAAACCCTTTGATAAAACAACAAAAGAGGCAAGTTGTTAAGAAGCCCAAAACGATGGTAACTCTTGCAGAATATTTAACATGAGGTCACTTATTAAATACCATAAAGCCCTGTTATAAACAATAACTGTGACTTTCAGAAAAATGGAATTGATGGCATCATTTTTAGATTTCAAACGGCAGACAATAGAGTGCATTCTCTCTCTGTTCTTTATTTTTAAGCAGTTTTATTCTTTCGGACAAATTGGCTACCAGAGGAAGGCTAACTTTTTGGGAGGGTGGTTTAAAAGCTTGGCAGAAATGATCTTCGGAAATTCCTCGCTAACTTAAGTTGGATGATTTCTATTAATTTCTCCAGGGGAACCGAGAAATGGTAAAATAATACGTCAAGGGAAGGACTCTCCCTTAACTGTGTTGCTAAACATTTCACGAGGGGACCCTCAGTAGTTGTAAAGGCAACGGAAGAAATGTACTTTCAGATTTTGTTAATATAACCTTACAATAAAGTAGAATTAACCATCTGGTCATAGATGCTGTCTGAACCTCTCTCTGTGTGTATGTGTATAGGAGGGTTGGGGAGAGAGAGAGAGAGAGAGAGAGAGATGATAGATAGATAGATAGATAGATAGATAGATAGATAGATAGATAGATAGATAGATAGATAGATAGATAGATAGATAGACAGACAGACAGTGAGGGAGGGAGGGAGGGAGGGAGGGAGGGAGATGGACTGGCCCTTTGATCTAGAATAAAACCCAGGTATAATGGAATGGAATGAGGATGTGGAATTCCAGGAGGGAAGGAGAGAGGGAGGGAGATGCACTCCAGAGAAGTAAGAGGCAACTCAGCCCAGATGTTACTGTAGGTGTAAGAGAAAGTGGGTGAAGACAGCCTCTCCCTAACAGTTCACAGAGTATATTGCAGGTAGTAGAATGCTCCATTTGGTAGGATTTTGTCCTTATGTGAGAAACAAGAAAGAACTCGGCCTCAAATAACCATCAGTTCTTGGTTTCGGACATGACATTGGAAAATTTTTGGATTGCAACAAACTGAGAGCTTTACAACAAGAAGTTTGCAAACCTGGCATAGGGCGGGAGGGAGGGAGGGAAGGAGAGAGAGAGAGAGAGAGAGAGAGAGAGAGAGATGGACTGCCCCTTTGATCTATATACCTCCAGAAATAATAGAATGGAACAGAAGAAAACTCTCAACTCAATTTAGGGGCCCATAAATGTATGTTGTTTTTTAAAGTCCTTGTAGGTAAGGCTGGCCCCACTAGACCAATCTACCAACTATAAGTTAAGTGGAAAGGACAATTCTCCAGACCACCCAGGCGTTGTCCTGCCTTTCTGTTTTCATTTTTGCTTTTTCAGAGGGATTAGTGCTAAACACGACAGCTTTTCAGCCTCACCAAAAAAAATATGAATCTGAAGGATGGGGGGCGGGGGGAGAGAAATCAATTTTGGGTCAAGTGAAAATCAGTCTCTTAAATCTGCAAAGCGAGCTGTTTATCTTACAAATTTATTCTTTTTTTATTGGGCCACACATATCCTAGGCAGCAAGATAAAAGAGAAATGTCCAACGAGCTGCCATTAAGAATGGCATCTAGCAAAGCATAACTAGTACTCCGATTCCGTAAGTTTATCTGGAGTGGCTGGTTAGTTTTAGCTATCGATTGATCTGCATTTTCCCCCCCCCTGTCCTGCTATATAACGTTTATAGAAACCCCAAACAAAATAAAAAGATCCTTTCACACATTTGCGGTTTTTCACTTCATACATGCCGTCTTAATTTTGCACAATTCAGGGCATTTTTTTCTGTTGAATTTTGTTTACCGTTCAGTGCTGTGCGAATAATAGGACAATGAAAGTTTCCTGAGGAAATCCAGAAATATAAAATAGTTCAGTCCACATAGATTCTAGGTTGCATTACTGTTAAATGCTGTAGAGACTTTCGGTGTTTCTGTTCATGCGCCTTCCCAGGTTTCTAACAACTATTTTGTGTTAAGATTTGCTGGAAGGTCAAGCAAGAAACTCAGGGAAATGTATTCTTGTGTTTCTTTTATCCAGTTGTTTACTGTTTTCATTCTAAGAAAACAAAAAGCAAAGCTTTAATGTCCAGGGAATGCTAATGCTGTGTGCGATTTCCTTGACAGATATTTTTATTTTTTGCCTTTCAGAAACACACATGTATTTACTTTATTGACTATCGGGGAAATACATCCATAAAATTCACACATATTTTTCCCTGAGGTTTTTTTGTTTGTGTGTGTGTTTGTTTGTTTCCCCTTCACTGTGGCTTGCTCCAGACTTCCTTCTCTTTCCCACATGTCTGTTTGTACACCGATTCTAAGCTTGATTTGTCATCATTTCTTTATTTGGTTGTTTCTTGGATTTATTTGCCACCTATCTCACCGTGGGGTTACCCTGGGCGGTTTACAAAGTTAAAAAGGAAGAAATGAAAAGAACGTAAACAGAAGAGAAGCAAAATAATAGAACCATACAATGAACAATGAAAAAGAACGCAATGAAAATATATCAATAACTCCCTTTTGCAACCCCGTAATCTATAGTGACCAGACATCCGACTTTTGGCGGGACAGTCCCGCTTTTTAATAATTTGTCCCGCGTCCCGCAGCAATTCCAAAAAGTCCCGATTTTTTTTTTTTGTTTCACTCCCATTCTGAAAATGGGAGGCAGCAACGCAAGAGGAAGAGGCGGAGAAGGGGGAGTGGCGGAGAAGGGGGCGCGAGAGGGAGGAGAGACGCCGCTTGACTTCACCCGAGAGGAAGAGAAGAGCCGAGAGGAGAGCCGAGCCTGCCTGGAATAGCGGAGAAGCAGCAGCCGCTCCTCCTCCTTCAGGCAAATGGCAAGACTCAGCACACATGCGCAGCCCCCCCTCCCCCCCGTCAATGGTGTCCCGCTTTGCCATCGCTGAAATCTGGTCACTTTACTGTAATCCCTTAATTTGGAGATAGTGTCAGGGCAACTGGGTGGAGCTATGCATTTACTGGCTGGATTCCCTTCCTGATCCCGCGCTGAGTTTGCAACAGATATTTTTTTCTTTGCACCCTAGGGGGAAAGAACTTCTGCCGCTATCTAGGATTAAACTCTCAATCTTCCAAGCGGCAGGCAAACATCTTCACCACTAGGCCACCATACTGCCCAAATGAATGGGGGGGGGGTGGGCATTAATATGATAACAAAAAGATGGACGGGTGGAGAGCAGAGAACAAAGGAGAAGGGGCAGTGTCCAAACAATCCAGCAGTGACAGTCAGTATGGAGTTGACCCATGTAACTCTAAATTCTTCCCCAACACTTGGTTGAAAACTGGTCATACATACCTAATTGTCTCGCGCATTATCCTTAAAGGAACCAATGGATGGCATCAGATGAGAAGTTGGTTAGCAGACCCAACCACCTTAGGCACAGAAGAGGCCTTGGGTGGCCCTGGGCCAGTCACTTCCTTTTAGCTCAGCCTACTTCAAAGGTTTGTGGTTTTTTGGTGGGGGGGGACGGGACACACAAGAGGATGGAACAATATGTTTATCATCTTGGGCTCTTGTTCAAAAAGGATATAACTCTAACAAACCAGAGGTTTGTTTACCACCGGTTCGCTGTGCACATGCGCACCTTCCATGCATGCGCCCGGCCTTCTGCGCATGCGTCCGGCCTCAAAAATGTGGCTAAATAGGACGGCATAGCACCAGGGTGGATGGGTGGATGGGTGGATGGGTGAGCCCACCCCACCCATCCCACCCACCCCACCCCCACCCACCCCATGCCCGCCCCACCCGCAATCTCCTCTACCAGTTCATCCAAACTGGTCCGAACTGGCTGAATACTACCTCTGTAACAAACATAATAATATTTTTTTTAAAAATTTGCATTTATATCCCGCCCTTCTCCGAAGACTCAGGGCGGCTTACACTATGTCAAGCAATAGTCTTCATCCATTTGTATATTATATACAAAGTCAACTTATTGCCCCCGACAATCTGGGTCCTCATTTTACCTACCTTATAAAGGATGGAAGGCTGAGTCAACCTTGGGCCTGGTGGGGCTTGAACCTGCAGTAATTGCAAGCAACTGCTGTTAATAACAAGACTGCATTAGCCTGTTGAGCCACCAGAGGCCCATAACACATAATACATGTGTTTGCAGCTGAAATTTCATATCTGTGCATATTTGCCATCTCTTGTTCACGGGCACATCATACGGATCTTCCTTTCCATGTTACAGAATTATGCAGTGTGAACATGTATTACCTGATGACATTTCATGCAAGTATCATGGAAACAAGGTTTCTAGGTTTGTTTGGGTTTTTTTTTCTTCTTCTTTTCCATATTCCTTGTGTTCGAGGGGTGCTCCCGATTTGGACCAGATCAGTTGATCCAGTAGCAATAGCAGTGGGTGATTCGGAGAATCCCTCCCCCCCGGCCCATGCCCACCCAATTTTTAGCAAAAATCCCTCCCCCCCACCCATGCCCACGCTATTGCCCAGTTGCCCGCTTGCCCAGTTGCCACTTCTTTTTAAAAATGCTTTTAAAAGGTAAAAAAAAAGGCTCTGATGATCCCAGCTGAGCTGCGCGATTGTCAGAGCTTTTTTTTTTTACTTTTAAAAGCAATTTTTTACAACCTATTTGGCTAAATAGGTTGTAAAAAAATGCTTTTAAAAGGTTTTAAAAAAAGAGGCTCTGATGATCCCAGCTGAGCTGCGCTGGGAGGCTGGAGAGTGTTTCTTTCAATAGAAGAGAATATTTGTAGATGAGGTTAAACTGTGGGATCTTTGATGCTCTCTGAGCTTGGTTGTCTGCCTGTAGATGCATTGCCGAACTATGTTACATCATCAGTGCCAACTATAATAACTAAAATACCTCGGTCCAATTTTCCTTAAACCAGGTTATTCTGAAGGTGGCATCAGCGGAGAACAAGAGCAGTTAAAAGTACAGTGCAGATAAATCCAATGTGGGAGTTATCTGAGATAAAGCTGTGGGTTAAAGCTTTTTTTCTTTTTTGCCTCTTGGATGCAGAATGAAGTAGAAATAATCAAGTGACACAATTAAATTGTGATGGCATCGCTCTCTAAAGAAAAGAATAAAAGAAAAGCTGTAGCTTGGTATAATTTATGTGACAAGTTCCCACAAACATTGGGTATAGTCCATTTAATGGGTGAACAATTTTAAATCTCCTTGATTTCATTGTGAGAGATTTGCACATCTGCTTAGTCTTCTATTAAAACCAACAGTACTTAATGAATTAACCAAAGGCTTATATTTAAAAGTGCTTAATTTCCTGTGCATTACGCCTAATACCATTAATATTAGTAGTATCAATTGTAGTAATGTTCTTACCGCTTTCTTTAGTCTTCAAAACTTTTGAAAGGGATGCACAGCTTGGCTTGCATACGCCTGCATATTAACAGTCAAGCAAAGGCAAGAAAGGGAAAAAAAAACTTTTCTGGGAAAAAAAAAAACAAGGAAAAGTTTTTGTGTTGTTTTTTTTTTAATAAGGATGAGAAAGTACTTAATAGGAATGAAGCAAAAGAAGAAATCAAACCAGCTGCTGACACAGCTGTTTCTTTTCTTGTCTAATTCGGTTCTGTATAAAGGTACCATATGCTGCTTAAAAACGATGATGGGAAAGATGAAATAATTTAAGAGAATAACAAGAAAATACATGAATTGTCAGCATTCTGTCAGATTTAAAAGAATGAAACAGACAGGTGTAGTATTGACATGTTTCGCTTTGTGTTGCATTAGCAGTTTGAGTGAGAACAACTTCTTGGCATGTGCTGAAGTGATGTGAGAACGTTCTCTCTATTTCAGATGTCGGCGAGGAAGCTGGAAGATCTACCGGGGTCCAGCAGTCATCTTTGCTGAGAGATAGGAGCCTTGGGTCCACCATGAAGGACTGTCCCTACTGTGGGAAAACATTCAGGACATCCCATCACTTAAAAGTTCACTTGAGGATACACACAGGTGAGGCCTCCTCCTAAAACAGCGATGCTTTTATACAGAAAAGAAAGGGGTGCCCAAAAGATGTTCTCTGGAAGTACAGAGACTATACCGCATCCGGACAGATTTATATCCCCATTCTTCTTCCTACCATTTAGTAAGTCGGTAGAGCTGGCCCTCTCGTTAGGTGGGATGAAAGGAAACTGAGACAGAGGAGGCCAAAATGTAACCTCTCACTCTTTCAATCCATGCCAGGGTCGCGAATGTCTTGTTGTAAAGCTCTCAGCTTGTTGCGATCCAAAAATTTTCCAATGTCATGTCCGAAACCAAGAACTGATGGTTATTTGAGGTCGAGGTCTTTCTTGTTTCTCACATAAGGACAAAATCCTGCCAAACGGAGCATTCTATTATCTGCAATATA
Source organism: Ahaetulla prasina (assembly GCF_028640845.1). Taxonomy (NCBI): domain Eukaryota; kingdom Metazoa; phylum Chordata; class Lepidosauria; order Squamata; family Colubridae; genus Ahaetulla; species Ahaetulla prasina. The sequence continues at coordinate 10,801,750 of NC_080550.1, forward strand.
CTCTGTGAACTGTTAGGGAGAGGCTGTCTTCACCCACTTTCTCTTAGACATACAGTAACATCTGGGCTGAGTTGCCTCTTACTTATCTGGAGTGCATCTCCCTCCCTCTCTCCCTCCCTCCTGGAATTCCATATCCTCATTCCATTCCATTATACCTGGGTTTTATTCTAGATCAAAGGTCTCCCTCCCTCCCTCTCTCTCTCTCTCTCTCTCTCTCTCTCTCTCTCTCTCTCTCTCTCTCTTTCTCTCTCTCTCTCTCTCTCTCTCTTCCTACCCCCCCTCTCTCCTTCTCTCTTTCTCTCGCTCCCTCCCTCCCTCCCTCTCAGGCATGGGCTATCCATTTCTGAAAAACACTACCCAAAAAATTGTAGCCAGAAGTTGTTGGGAAATAAAACTGATTTGGATGAAGAAATGTTTTCTGCCCTTGTTGCTGACCAATAAACAGTTGATCAGCTAGCCGGCAGTAGTAATTTAACTCCACACTCATTCTAGTTTCCCCCTTGTCTTCAGCAACATTGTCCCTTATTGCCTGAACCAAGTACCAACTGTCCCCCATTTATGCCATTCTGCTGCAGCAGATCACAAGATCACGGGGAGGGGGGGCTCCTTAAGATGGAATATTTTTTGGGCAGGAGGTACACAGATGTGTAGGAAAAGAGGCAGCTGAGCTTGAAGGTGGGGTTAAACCTGTCATTAGTTTTGAGTCATTGCGTTGCCAAAAGAAACGTAAATCTTGCCCCAATGAATTCCGTTGATCTTTATGTAGCGCCATCTAGATTAATATCAGGTGCAAATAACCAGGAATATCCATTCAGTTCAAAACACATAAAAGTTTATTATTGCTATCTTTAGTACAAGAATCTAGTCAACTGATAGCTAAAGCTAAATTGGTGTTAGATAACGCTCAAGATCTGCCATCTCTTCTCCTACAAAAAAAAATGTCCTCTAATGATGTGTTGAGGTCAGTGTTGTTGTGGTTGAGCATGAGTTGCCTTTGGGTGTTCTAAATAGATAACTTAGATAAGCATTGTTTCATACATCAGTCTCCACCCTGCTTGTTGTAGATTTAAGAGCACCAACCTCCCTTTCACTGAAATATTGAGACTATTCAAATAATTGAAAGATCTATCTATGTTGATTTTGTAAAATTTAATAATAAGGAACAATCCTTGGTTGAAAAGCTGTGTGTTTTTCTGTATGACTATGCACATTTCTACATGCAGGCATGTTTTCTGACCTGGTCATTGGCCAATTATCAAATAGATTTTTTTAAAAAAAAAAATGTCTAGAATGATTGCAATTGTCCAGGCACAAGAGCATAAGGAGGTGCTGTGAGATATCTCAAAATTTCACTATTCCCTGAAGTTTAAAAAGCAAACTATTTTCTTTCAAATGTCCTTCTGTTGTTGAAGAGTTTGATTTAAACCGAACTGTGGTTTTGTTTTTTTTTTTTGCAAAAACAGACTGTTCTCTTCCAAACTTCAGTGAAAGAAAGAAAAAATACAAAACTGAAAGAAGTATATTTAATCTGTTTTTAAAGTATTTTAGAAATGGCAAATATTTATTATAAGTAAAGGCCAGAAAGAACTGCTTATTTTGCGTTTGATGATTAATAGATGCACAAATGTCTTCATTGTTCTTCTGTTTAGAAAATGCATGAACATAACAAAACATTCTATGTTTGAGAACAAACATGTGCAAGGAATTAAATAATTGCTACATAAGTTGGAAGGTGACATGGAGATAAAGAACCAATGTATCAGAAGCTCAGGGCTATCTGCTGCATGGTTTAAACATTTTAGCATTCCCACCCCCTTCAATTTTATAATCACTTTAGAATTGGAATTCACTCCAATTTTCTAATTCTACTCTTGGAATAATATTGGAAAATGGAAAGAAATAGTAATTCACCCAAGCATGTTAATGGCATAAGAGACATATTAATCTTTTAAGTCAAAGTTTAATATATCCCTCCCCCCCCAATATTGTATGCTAAGGCAAGAAAAACCTATATTCCACATAGAATTAATGGATTTAAGGTGTGGGCCATATAAGATGAAAAATTGACGAACTGCCAGTCCTCTGGCTAAAAACCGGAGATGTTCTGTTCTGAAAAAAAAAAAATTAGTTTTCACATTTAAGATTCCTGGGAACAAAATCTGAAAATTCAGACTGAATTTTGATTCATCGATTGAAATCCATTCAAGTCTTGGAGAATTGTGAACCATTCTGTTTATGCATATCAGAAAGTACCTAAGAGTTAGTCTGGGGTTATATTGTCAACAAAGCCAATAAAAGAGCGAGGTGATTGGTAGGAATAAAATTCTCTAAGATTCTGAGGCAACGGAATGAGGTTTCTTTTTCCCCCCTCTCGCTTCACCCCAAGTATTATAATCCAGGAAACTGACAGACAGAACCCTCCTTCCACGCCCGTAGTACGAAATTAACTATGGAAGTCACTATTACAAGATCCACTCATCCACTCTGTGGGATGGTTTTAAAAAGAAAAAGCTATTGTTGACTAATTATCAAGATTACAACCTATTACACTCAGGAAGAGAGATGTATGTGGTAGGGCAGCTGCAGCGCACTGAGGAGATTCTAGAGTACACTAAAAATTTCATTCACGTTATGTATATTCTATTCAATCTGTTCAAATGTTTACACGTAAAAACAAGGACTGTTTTAGACTCTGCTGGTCTTTTTGCAAGACCCTAAAAACTTGGTTTTCTTCCCAGGACTGGGCTCCCAGGAGAGTGATAGAGATGGTCTCTGGGTTTTATTGATGTTTGTTTGTTTGTTTTGTTTTATAGTATGTATTTTATTGGTTTTATATATTCAATTGTAAGCACCCAAATGTCATTTATGTGAAATCGGTGGCAATAGATGATAGATACGGTAGGTAGGTAGGTAGGTTGGTAGGTAGATTAATGGATGGATGATGGATGGATGGATAGATAGAGAGATAAAGAGATAGATGGTAGACGATCAGACAGACAGACAGACAAATAGGCTAAATAAGTACTTCTTCCTCATAATCTGTCATTGTAACTAAAAGGCCACTTTTTGTTTCTTTGTTTGTTCATATGAAGGCTTCAAATGAATGAAAGTTGATTTTTTTCCTTGACTCCCAAAGCTCCAAAACCCCTTACAGACAATTGTTTTATGGTCCTCTTATGGGAAGCCTCTGTGTGAAGAATTTGTGAGGTGCTGATCTGCTCAGCACTTCTTGTTCTACCATGACCATCAGGTCCTCTTCACTCTGCCATTATGACCCCAGCAGTCCACATACAATAATATTGCGATATTTGTGAATGTCACTCAAGACTAGGCAATGGTAGCTCTCTAAATAGGCAAACAAAGACATTTTTCCTATTATTTTTCTGTCTTTTTTTTCCTCTCACACACCTTCCTTCCTTCCTTCCTTCCTTCCTTCCTTCCTTCCTTCCTTCCTTCCCCAAAGTAGTTTTTTTCCCCTCACTTGGTGTGATTCACCTGAGTTCAGATTATGATCTGTGAGTTGAAAACAGATCGACAGGATTGTTCCTAATCGGAAATTACAGTCTCTTCTTAAAATTGCTACAGATAGTTGTCATGTGTCTGAGGAATACTCAGTATGACGTTGACAGAAATAGACTCAACTCATGCCATCTCTTGGAAATATCTACTAACCATATTTACCGAGGCAAGATGGATTAGAAACATAATTGAAGAAAATGGCCTCATGCATCGGGAGCAGAAACACTTTTGTCACTGGCTTTTTTTAAAATATTCAAAATTGAGTTAAAAAGATGCCCCCCCCCATTTCTTATCTGTTTCTCCAGATAACTTCATCCTTAATATTATACCACTCGCCTTCCCTCGATTTAATGACATCCCCAACTTTTGTCGAAAATAATTGATTGAATTTAAATAAACTTAAAAGTTTAAAAGGTAATGTTAACAGTATATATTTCCTACCAAACACTAAGTAGGGAAATATCCATTAGTGGAATTAACTACAGTTTCTAGGTAGCTAACAATGTGGTGTATACAGTGGGGCTAATGAACGCTGCAGTGGGTGATATTTCATTATACAAATTAATGCTCACATTTTAATGGGAAAGTCACATAATGAATCTCAGCTTCACTGACAGCAATTAGAGCCACAGATTGTCCCCTTCTGGACAAGACACTGTTTAGCAATAAGCAGCTGTGTAAAAACTCTTCAGGTTTGCAACATATATACATATATATATGCTTTAGGGAAAATGGCTGTACAGTTTATATTAATGTACTGGAGCTTCAGAGCTAAGGAGCATCCATATTTATTTCTTCTAATATTAACTATGTAAAAATATATAGAGAGTCTAAATAAATATTCAGGATAGGATTTAAATTCAATTACGTGGCTTTGCAGGGAAAAAAGAAGAAGAAGAAAAGAAAGAAGATGATGAGGAAGGTTTAAATATTATCCCGCTAGTTGTGCAACAGAACAGAATGTAACAGAAATAAGAATCTTATATCTTTTTTTCCCCTCTTTGTTTTTGGTTTGCATATTTCATGGTAGCAAGGGAGTAAAAAGAGTCAAAATGCAATTGGTATTTCTGACAAACAGATGAGCTATGTGGGGAACATGTGCACGATCCAAAAATAATCCCAAAGAACCTTTGATATTCCATTTGGTTTCAAAAGTGTGAAGTGAGTGATTAGAATGATAAAAGAAATTACTGAGTAGGAACAGGGCAGAATAATGAAGTAATTAAACCATGCTGCAGTTCCTTTTCTGAAATACCTTCTCTTGCCATTGATGAAATAGATTATCAATATCTTATTAATTGATTGAATGGCTTTTAAAAATGCACACAGAGTGTTCAGTGTGTGTATTAGAATCTATCAAGGGACATTTACTTGTTCATTTCATTATTCAGTGATATATTAGTGATTTTAACGCTTAGGATACCACTCTCCAGACAGAGTTGGAGAAGACCTCAACTTAAAATTGGAGAGTTAAATGTGACAGCTTTTCCCTGTTTTGATCAAATTCCAGCAGCTTAGAGCAGCATGGTGAATGATAAAGGATTATGGGATTTGCAGTCCAAAACATTAGGTTGTTTACTCAAACACAGACAAATCTGAGATACATAAGAAAATGGGCTCATTCAGCATAAGGCAGCCTTCCATAGATTAGAATGGGACCTCCAAAAATTCTTGAAATGTAATTCCCATAATTGTCCAGTCCAACTGCCTTTGAAAATTTGGACTGTGCGCTTATTTATAAACCATACAGTACACTCAAGATGCATTTTAAGACAGGCATGGAATATATAGTACTTTTATAGGTGTTGAATATTTTGGATATAAATCCTTACCAGGAAATCTCTTTATCTATTTTTGGCTTATGTTAATTCTGCATTCAAAAATATTTTCCATCCCTGTTCCACATTAATGCACAATTTGACTGGAGATGTTTTTTTTTTTTGCATTTGCAGGCAGAATAATATGCATTTAATTCAAATTTTATTCAATTAAGATTTGTCGTATACCTCACGTTTTGCTAAGTGCCTTCAAGCTAGGAAGTAGAACAAAATCCAGAAGGATGTTTTGTCCGGATGGACTAACTGTTGGTCATTGGTCTATACTTCAATGATTAGAACTTAGAAAAGCAGTACAGTGAAATAACAGAAAGAAACAACTGAGTCACAAAAGAATGATTCATTATTAATAATGACAGTGTTAAATAAGCATACATAGGTGGGTGTTTGAAGGTTCTGGTGCAGCTTCTTAGTTTTCCCAGGATTACATCCTTCTGGGCAGAGAGCTCTGATGTGGTTCCTGCAATCTGTTGGAGCCCCTCTCCAGTTTAGGAGTAATAGCTCCAAGTCACCACTGGGGCCACTTTAGCCTTGACATTCCACATCCTTACTCCTTCAGGCCCCTCCCTATAAATGTTGGAAAGTTCAGTTAATCCACTGTTTGAAAGTTTTTATTTCTTTTTTTAGAGAAGACCTGACACAAAATAAAATGTCAGAGGCCTTTTAGTTTCTTCACCAGTAAATTGCGAAGCCCTGGGGGGTTCAAACGTCGAACGTCTTCCTCCACATTGTCACCATCCTCTCTTGAAACTACTTAGAATGCCTTTGATGTTTGTGTTTTAAGAGATATACATTTAAGCTGTGTCCGTTTCCAACATGGCACCTACTAAATGCCCATGTTGTTGGGACGATAACTCCCTGATTTCCGCTGAAAATCGCTTTGCTACCTAGAAATTCTAGGAGCTGCCAGTCCAATTTTCTTGAAGGCCATAATTGAAAGAGATGAAGACATTTACAGAAGAATAAAGCGCCATGGTGGTGCAGTGGTTAGAATGCAGTACTGCAGGCTAACTCTGCATCCCCACTGCCAGAAGTTCAATCCCAACTGGCTCAAGGGTGACTCAGCCTTTCATCCTACTGAGGTTGGTAAAATGATCGTTGGGGAGAATACACTGACTATGTAAATTGCTTAGAGAGGACTGTAAAGCACTATGAAGCTGTAATTAAGTCATACACACACACACACACACACACACACACACACACACATGCATATATTAAATGTGTGTATTAAATGTACAACTCAATATGGGTGGAGTCATTGGTGCTCTCTGACCTTGCCTTTTTTTTTTCCAGACGTTTCATTACCCTAATAGGTAACATCATCAGTGCTACATAAGGACAGTAACAATTCAATAACGTAGCTTAGTTATATTATCTATATATTAATTTATTTAATTTTTTGTTGACATGGGGACAGATGAGAGAGGTAGAAAATGAAGAAACAACGTTAGGGTACACAGTTCGCAGATGGCTTGTCTTAACGTTTAAACCTCTTCAGAGAAGAAAGAAATGTCCTTGTTATTTAGATTGCTCAGAAAAATAATTGTTGTTATTGACAGAACACCATTAAAAGAAGCTTCTGAGACTGTCAGGCTGTTGTCTGTTTCAATGACAAGTCCAGCAGTCAGGTCTTATAAAGAATCACTTGACAGCTGCTCAAGCAACCCTCCTATATATTTACATTCCTGTTTCTTTACCCATTTTTAATTTTGGGGGGTGTATATGTGAATGCCTGTAAATATTTCACATATGTGCTGGAGGGCACCTACATTTCTTTGCAATCAAAATCGAAGTACCATATGGGCTTTGCACTAAAATAAAATATAAAACCAAAAATATTGTATATATTTTAGAATGCAGCTTAAGCCAACTCTTACTCTTGGAAAGAGGTCTTATTATAGGTAAATTACAGATTTTACCAGTATACAATAGAGGAACTATTAGTGCAAGTTTGAAGCACTGCAAAAAAATCCAAAAGACAAAAAACAAAAACCGGTAGATAATATTAATTTCAGGGCAACAGAATCTATTTTGTATCTTTTTATTACTCTTTTTCTCTTTAATTTTTATCGGCTACCTTTTATCTTAACTATATGTTCTTAGCCCGATGCAATTGCAATGCACTAAAATTGTATTAATATTTTATAGAAACCATATTTATAGTTCTTTATTTGGAAACAATGCAGCAGGTCTGCAGATCCTTGAATCCTTCTGGAATGGTGCCCTCCAAATAATGATAAATTACTTGTGCAGAATGCCATTTGCTAATTATATCCATGATTTACTGCAGAGCAAGACTTAAATCATTCATTTCAGTCTTGCGTAACAGTGCCATAAAATTTTTAGGTTTAAAAATGGTTTCCATGTGTATAATTTAAACAAATTTTAGTGCTATTGTATACAGAAAAACATTGTAGTCATCCATTTGTTATATACTTTGTCTCTCTCCCTTTCTTTCTTTCTCTCTCTCTCTCTCCTCCCACCCACTGCCCTCTGCTTGTACTTTTAATGATCACGGTGTGGAATGGTGTTGCTTCATTTTCATAATCATAGCTTCTAATTCTACAGCAGCTTTAGCATATTAAGTTAAAGAAGAGATGGTTGATTGTGTGCTTATAGCATGTCAAGCTTGTAGAAAAAGTGGGGGGGGGGAACCTTTAATATTTTAATTTAATATTAAGGAAGAAATTACCTTGGGGGATGGGGTGGAAGGTGTTGTTGTTATTGTTACAGAAGTGTAGAGCAATGGTGGGTTTAATTTTTTTTTAATACCAGTTCTATGGGTGTGGCTTGGTGGGCATGGCCAGGGGAAGGATACTGTAAAACAGTGGTAGTCAACCTGGTCCCTACCGCCCACTAGTGGGCGTTCCAGCTTTCATGGTGGGCGGTAGGAGTTTTGTCCGATACTGAAGCACTTTCCTTTTATTTAATTTAATTGACTTTTTAAAAAAAATTCATAGCATTATTTAAAAACATTTTCATTAGGTTGTCATAAAATTCCCCGTGACAATTTAAATTTCTGAAAATATACTATTTGTATCGCCCACGCATAAGTTTAGTTCACGTTACGTAAGTGAAACTAAATGGCGCTATAGTGTAACCGCAAACAAGAGTCTCGTCCCAGAATAGCTCGCACATCTCCCCCCACACCACCCAGCTATAACAGACAAGCAGAGCTGGTAGCCGGTGCCCCCTCCCCTCCAAACCCAATCCACGATGCGCGAGAGGCATGCACAGACAATGATATATGGTTCATTACTGTGGAACCGGTGGGTGGTTAGAAAATTTTACTACTAACAGAGATACAAAAGTGGGCAGTAGGTATAAAAAGGTTGACTACCCCTGCTGTAAAATCTCCATTCCCACCCCACTCCAGGGGAAGGATACTTTAAAATCTTCATTCCCACCCCACTCCAGGGGAAGGTTACTGCAAAAATCCCCATTTCCTCCCAGTCAGCTGGGAATTGGGAGGCAGAGTATAGATGGGGGCGGGGGCGGTCAGAATTTGTACTACCGGTTCTCCAAACTACTCAAAATTTCTGCTATAGGTTCTCCAGAACTGATCAGAACCTGCTGAAACCCACCTCTGGTGTAGAGCTCTTGTGTTTTGTTTCTCTTTTTTTTCCTCCAGTAAATTTGCCTTTTGATCATTGCAGGTGAGAAACCTTACAAATGCCCTCACTGTGATTATGCTGGTACCCAATCCGCGTCATTGAAATACCACCTGGAGCGACACCACCGGGAGCGGCAGAATGGTGCTGGATCCCTCTCTGGACAGCCTCAAAGTCAAGAGCACAAAGAAGAAACATCAAGTAAAGGATCCATGTTTGTGAGACCCGAAGTACTGAGAGGAGCCTTCAAGGGACTTCCTGGCATAGATTTCCGAAGTGGGATGGGATCTCAACAGTGGTCACCAGGAATGCTTTCTCCAGGAGACCATGCAGGTCATTCAGTTGGAATCTCCTCTGAGGTTTCTTCCGAGAACATGAAGGACATGCCTTCCAAAGGGACACGTTTTTCTGACCTGGGCCGAGCGTATCACAGCATGGTTGGAAACGGAGTGAACTTCCAAGGGTCCCTTCAAGCTTTTATGGACAGCTTCGTCCTTAGTTCCTTAAAGAAAGAAAAAGAAAAGAAAGACAAAGCCCTGTCCAGTTGCCTTTCTGCAAAGCTTTTGGGTTCAGAGACTAGCGAGGGAAAGGTGCCCATTAAACAGAGAAAAACAGAAAAATCACAGTATGAACCTCTTGATCTCTCCATCAGGCCAGATGCCGGCAGTCTTCCAGGTTCATCCATTACCGTTCAAGACAATATTGCTTGGCACGGCTGCTTGTTTTGTTCCTTCACAACCTCTTCTATGGAACTAATGGCTCTTCACCTTCAAGCCAATCATTTAGGCAAAGCAAAGCGTAAAGATGGCATTTTAGGATCAATGAGAAATGGTAAAGACCAACCTAGAGAGGCCGTGGCTTCAACCAATAAAGCCAACCTGCTGCCAATATCTTTGCAGTCCAATAAAGATTCGGCAGTTTCCAATCTGATAGCTCAAGTGGATGCTTCTGAAAGAATGACCCAGGGATCCAAGGATTCTCCTGGAGAACAAAAGAATTCCTCGTGGCCTGGTCACGTGGACTCCACTTTTTATAATTTTGCCGCTGATTTCTATAAGCAATTTGGCGTCTACTCTGGCGTCAGCGGAGCACACAATTCTTGTACCACTGCGGACATGGACCTCAAAACCCAGTCTGAAGATGACCCACCCATGATGCTTTCTGACCCGATAAGTAAAAATGCTACTGATGACCTGTCCGATATTGCCTCCTCTGAAGATATGGAGTCTTCCAAGGAAGAAACGATTGATGAGGATGACCTTGAGCCCGAAGCTGACCTTATGAACCAACCCTTGCCCAATCCAAGCAAAGATAGCAGTGACAGAGGAGACAGTCTACAAAGCTCCGTAGCCCCCCAAAACTCACAAGGACTCCTTTCTCCTTTGCCATCTTCTGAAAAGCAATGGCACACTTTGAATCTGCTTTCCCCCCACGAAGCTGCACAAGTAGTAATGAAACCCGAACCGACGTCAACCCCACAAGTCCTGGAGAAGCAAGTGAACATGCTGTCGGTCCTAAGAGCCTACAGCTCTGATGGCTTAGCAGCCTTTAATGGACTGAGTAGTAGCACAGGAAGTAGTGGATATATCAAGAGGCCTGACTTGTGTGGTAAGTTTTAGAATCCTTCTTTCAGACCATTTCAGAAAAAAACAAAAAAACCCTCATACAAAATGACTAAGTAAGTTCAGTTATATTTGTTAGAAAATTCGGCTTTCAGAAATGTCTAAACACGATGGGATAAACATCATCTTTGTTCTAGAGCATGGACCTCTATTGACTATAAATGGTGCTTCTGTGGAAGAGCGTGGCCTTTTAATCTGGTCCAGGCCATTCAAAAAAAAAATACATTCATGTACTTTTAAATTAGATTAGCAGTTATATAAGAGGATTGTATTTATAATATGCGATTGGGACATTTGCTGCTCCAATGTTTTAGCATTCTGATTTGGTTTTGTTTTATTTTTTTATTTCTTATTTTTAAACTGATGTGGTAACTTGCAAACTTTTCAGCATCTGAACTGAGGAAAAGAAACTAGACACTTTGCTAAGCCTTAGCCAAATGTGCTTCCCTCCCGCCCTGCCCCCCCGCAAATTTCTTTACGTTATATAAGGGTATAACACACACACACAAAAAAAATCCAGTCAGCTATTCCAATATGTACTTATATTTTTATAGGGAAATTTTGAAAGTCCTCATCAGACAGGAATCTTTCATTATTTTCAAAAATTAAACCGTTTCAGTTTTCTCATTGGAAGTAGTGTGATCATCAAATAATATAATGGATATGATAAGACACGTATATTAAATTGTAAAAAAAAAACAATCCAAAATCATTATTATTCTTGAGTATATTTATATAGTTATTATTTTGCAGTGAGATATGATTTTTGGAGTCACCAAACGGCAGGATGGTTTTTTTTCCTAGATTGTTTGAGTATATGCAGTTGACAAATTGTCTAGCCAGGGTGAAGAAGTTCAACGTGTGACATACACACACACACACACACACACACACACACACACACACACACACACACAATTGCTACGATGGATTTTGATTGTGAGCAGATTTGGAAGTTGTCCTGAGAGCCACCACTTGGGGACTCCAATATCCACAGAGAAATTTAATACTCTTTTTATTTATTACTTATTTTAGTTAAAAGGGGTTTCCCCTCCCCCCCCCTTTGATCACCTTATAACCCATCAGCAAAGAAATAGGCTCATAGCCCTCCTGGAACCCCTTCTGATGCAAAATGACACAAACATGGAGATCCGAGGATTCTATTACTCTATCTTTTAATATCTATTTTACACTCTTCAAGAATAGAAAGAACTGCACAAAGCATGAGTCAAGATTCCACCTAGTTAATGGGGATTGTTACCCAAAAGCAAGTGCTAATCTGATGTTCCAATGCCAGTTTGGAGATGGGTGGGGAGCATATAAATGCATTCATAGTTTTGCTAGATGGATACGACTCCTTCTATCATCAAAGGAATGCTTCGAAGACCAGCTGCGCATGCACTGAAATGATTCAGTTTGTCAGATCCAAAATAAATTCTGGTAGCACAGCACCAAGAAGAAAAAGTCTTAACAAAGCAAAAGCACATATTTTAAATTCATCTAATGAGCCTCAACAGGTAAAACAAGAGTGACCAGCTATGGGGGTTGTTGGAGAGACAACTTATGCCATTCCTCTCAAGTTTGTGATTCACAAATCCACCCCCTTCAAATGGCATTCCAACTCAAAAATATACCATGTGGCCCCATTGATTTTCTAAATCAGAAGTTTTTCCATCAAGGGAGAGGTCTCCATGGTAGAAATAAATAAAAAAACTGAATTAGAATTGAATAAATACAGGAGAGGTTTCAAATTGGTTTCCTCTTCTCTGATTCTTTATTTTCCATTTAGAAGAATAAATAGATCAAATGAGACATCAGAACTAGTCCTTTGCTATATATCTGGCAAACCATCTGAAGGATGTGTTCAAATTCACCCACGTGTATTATTTTTGATTTAAAAGGATAGAGAGAGAAAAAATTTGAGCTTCTGGATTCTTGACATTTAAGGCATCAGGTCATAGATATATATAGTTTCAAGAATTAGCTGAAGCTACACATTGCATGGACCGATAATGTGTTGCATTCTGGGAACTTGGAACCAATCACATTTGCCCATTCTAAGCCCAGAATCTGTAACTATGCAGAGCAAAGAATATTTTCCAAATTCTTTTTTTTTTTTTAAGGTGGGGAGAGCAGGAGAAAAAATATCCACTGTAGGATTTCTGACAGTTTGAAAAATATTGACAGCTGTTAACGTTATGCAAATTAAAAGCCCCAGTTTCTCTCCTTTTAATAGCTATTCCACTTCACCGTTCTAAAAAAAGGGGACTGCCCAAAGAAACTAAAATAGGTGTTGCTAATTTCAGGGCAAAGTTTAATCTTAGTTTCCATTGAAGTATAATATCCTTTCCCCTCCTCTATATATTTCTTACCTACTATCTGGACAAGATTCTTGTTTGATCTGCTCATAGAGAAGCAGGTTGATGGGATTTCCTGATAGAAACCAGAAAATATTTGCTTGGTTGGTGTTTTAGTGCTCCAAATGCATGCTTCCTCAAAGGACACCTGTAAACAACAGTAATAAGGGATGAACCTTCAATGGGTATTCATTCAAAACATGTTATTAGATTTGCAGCTAAGGTATCATTTCAATGTAAACCAATCTGGGTCAGGGGGCGGGAGGCAGAAGGGAAACTCACTGCTGCCTGAGTTGAATTTAGAAGGTTTAAAGGAGCCAATCGCTTGGAAGCTGCTAATAGAAGACTAATGCCAGATATCACTAAACTAAGCAAATATTTTCATTCACATTCTTTTCAACCCAATTTAACCAGCTTCTTGGCCAATGGGATGCTAATGCAATCCTTATTGCCTTCCTTGATGACTAACCTACCGTAGATCTCACTGTTTTCAAACAGAGTACAGACAACATTCAATATTGCTTCACAGTTCAGTAGATCAATTATGGGCATTCACCCATAATGTGTTTTTCTTGGTATGTATTTGCTGCTGAGAAACATGGGATCCACAGGTTCCTACCCTGTGAAAACCCAAGAGCATTCAAGGTGAAAATGTGTTTTTATTACCCATAATAAAGATCAATCATCTTTTCACAACCGACTTGTGAAGAAATATTAGTTGGCTTGAATAGTTGTTAGAATGGAAAGGATATTGTAGAAATTTGAAAATAGATTTATCTTCTTCTGCAATTTTTTCCCAGCCTGTGAAAAGCAGTTCTATTCTCAGTCACGTGACCAGAAAGGAAGGGCAAAGGAGTGTTAGAATAGAGCAGAAGACAACATTATTAGTCCTTACCCAACTGTTTCTTCAATAGAGAAGTGTTGGAGAAAATGTTTCCTGGATTTTTTTAAGTCTTTCTTTTCTTTTCCTTCCTTCCTTCCTTCCTTCCTTCCTTCCTTCCTTCCTTCCTTCCTATCTTTCTACCTTTCTTTCTACCTTTCTCTTGAGCAACCTTTCTCTCCACACCAGATCTGGTCTGGTTTTGGTTCTGTAGAAGTACTCTGCTAGTGGAAGGACAAATGGACAGATAGTCCCTTTACTTAATTTCTTTCTGACATACTGTTGGGTTGAGGGGAAAAAAAACAAAAAGAGTAGAGGGCAGGATTGGGACAAAAAATGAATTAATTAAATTGCTTTAATTGAATTAACTTCTAAATTTAGTTTCAAGTTAAATATAGTTAATATAATTAATGATTTCTCTTTTGGTGATATTAATAAATGCAATTTGATAACAATTTTTAGTTTGGGGCTCATACCCAACACTTTGGGATGGGGCACACAATTATATGGAATCTCAGGTTATAAAATAGAGGACTTATTAAATAATGTCTATATAATGTTTCTGCTCATTTCTAGTTGGTGAATTAAAATGTTCCTGATAGTGCAAATCCAGATTATGAAACTCAGTTTATATTAAAAGGGACATTCATTTATTTAAGTTGGGATAACAACTGGGAGAATGTCTCGCATTCATTTCACCTTGTTCCCCCAATTATCTTCATTGGCCCTATGATTTTAAGCATATATGATTCAAATAATGTGAATTCAATGGTGGAACAATTGGTTTGAATACTCTCTTTATTAATACTCTATGCAGAGAAATAGACTCATCCCTCAATCACATCCTCTTGACTCCTAACTCAGCTAACGATGGTTACTAGTTCGCATAACAGTCAGTTTTTTTTAATTTGCATTTATATCCCGCCCTTCTCCGAAGACTCAGGGCGGCTTACACTATGTTAGCAATAGTCTTCATCCTATTTGTATATTTATATACAAAGTCAACTTATTGCCCCCCCAACAATCTGGGTCTTCATTTTACCTACCTTATAAAGGATGGAAGGCTGAGTCAACCTTGGGCCTGGTGGGACTAGAACCTGCAGTAATTGCAGGCAGCTGCTGTTAATAATAGACTGCATTAGCAGTCTGCGCCACAGAGGCCCAAGGTTTTCCTGTTTCCCTGCTTTCAGCATTCAAGTTTTATCAGTATATTTCGGGAGACTATAATTATATCACGTATTTGCAGGTTCCACGGGCATTAGCAGAAAATTCAAAGCAATGATAAGTTGCTCATCCAAGCAACTTCATCACTCAGAGCAAAATCGGTTAAGCAGAGAGTCAGAGAACGGTTGGAATGTACCAACTCTTGACACACCAACTTCAGGAGTTTCTCCCCAAAATGGGTTACAACATGTCAATGAAGACTCAATCATCCAGGCGTGCAAAGGGGGTGCAATGAAACATTTCAGATTAACAAAGTTTGGTCCAGTTGGCATGTTTCGACCTTTAGACACTTTTGGCTTGGATGATTGAGTCTTCATTGACATAATGATTTTTTTTTAAATTTGCATTTATATCCCGCCCTTCTCCGAAGACTCAGGGCGGCTTACACTATGTCAAGCAATAGTCTTCATCCATTTGTATATTATATACAAAGTCAACTTTATTGCCCCCAACAATCTGGGTCCTCATTTTACCTACCTTATAAAGGATGGAAGGCTGAGTCAATCTTGGGCCTGGTGGGACTTGAACCTGCAGTAATTGCAAGCAGCTGCTGTTAATAACAGACTGCATTAGTCTGTTGAGCCACCAGAGGCCCTTGACATTGGTTCCAGTGTCTTTTGTTAAGCTAACTATGGTTTAGTCATATATTACATTGTAAAAGAGCAGTTGACCCAGTTTTGTACACACACACCACACACACACACACACACCACACACACACACACACACACTTAATTGTGTCTTACTTTATTTTCAACTCGGCATCAGGCTCATTAATGGCACAAGGCGTCAAGGCTTTCATTCAGTTATGCTTCACATAAATTGTTGAAGTAGCCAGCAAGTTTGGAATAGTTTAGTGTGAAATCCAGTGGGATAACTTTCTGTTTTCTTTGATTTGGTTTTAAATTTCACGAAATTTGAACCTAAAGCAAAAGTTTATTTTGAGTTGGAGATAGACAGATCACTGTAGGAATGCCATCTATCCTCAAAGTCACATTAGCATACTGTATAATGCTTTTATTGACCCAACGCTGGGTGTAAGGAATGGTTCTTAATTGAAAGATACTTTATGATAAGCAAAATAGGGTGTGTGTTTACGTGTGTGCTTTGTGTGCAAAGATATGGGAGGCAAGAGACTGTGAACCACTATATACTAAGTTCAGATTATGATGTTTAGTAGATATCACTTCTCCACTTCATACCACTTCCACCATTTCAATGGAACAGCTTGCCTTCAGAAATTGTGGGAGCTTCATCATTGCTCCAGACCATTGGAGGTTTCTAAGAAGAGACTGGACAGCCACTTGTCTGAAATGATGTAGGATCTCATAGGGGACTGGACTAGGAGACCTTCAAGATCCATTCCTGTTCTGTTCTGTTCTTCCAAAGCATCTTTAAGTGATTAGCAGAAACACAGAGAGGAGAATACAGCTAATTGGAGTAGTTGTGTCCTCTGACTGTTTCTTGTTAGGCAACCTCTCCCATGATCTGTCAATATCATACAAACATCTGGAAGCAGTGGGACTTCGTACATACAGCTCTATGCATGGAAACATCTGTCAAACCAAGAATTCTTCACATTTAGAAACCCTTTGGATATGAGTTTCTGAGTATGAAATAACCCACAAAAGTGTGTTAGCTAAATTTCCTAGCATGGGTCAGATCTACCTGGTGCATCCACCTCCAATCCTCCCCAATAATTTTCTGGTGTTCTTGCCTTAATTACGGGGTTCCATTCCATTCAACTTTGATATACAGAAATAGCAGTATCTGATCGACATTGGAAAGTTAAATTGCTGAATGCTTGCAAAGTACTTGCTTTGGAAAAAAATAACTCACCTTCAGACTTGCTTCCAGAAGTTGTGAGTGCTTTCCTAACAGTGTGAACAATCAACCAGTGGAACGGCTTGCCTTTAGAAGTTATTGATGCTCCATCACTTGAGGATTTTAAGAAGTGACTGGAAAGCCATTTGTCTGAAATGGTATAGGGCAGGGATGGCTAACCTTTTTGCCATTGTGTGCTAAAAGTATGGGGAGTATGTGTGTGTGTGTGGGGTGCCACTCATGTGCATGCCCACACCCATAATTCAATGCACCATGCCCCCCTGTGCATGCGCTCATGACCCCCCCTATGCCCTTCCTCGTTTTTGGCATGTGATGGCACGGTGGGCCCAGTAGGCCCATTTTTCACCCTCCCCAGGCTCCAGAGACTTTCTAGGAGCCTGGGAAGGCCGAAAACGGCCTTCCCCAACCCCCGTTTCCAGCCTGTTTCCTGACTTCTGGTGAGCCTGGAAGGCCCAAAAATCAGTTGGCCGGTGTGCGCATGTGCACTTGAGCTGAGTTAGGGGAACATTCGTGTGCCCACAGATATGGCTCCACATGCCACCTGTGGCACACATGCCATAGGTTCACCATCACAGGTATAGTGTCTCCTGCCTGAGCAGGGGGTTAGACTAGAAGACCTTCAAGGTCTCTTCCAACTCTGTTATTCTGTTAAAAAGAGAATTATACAAATACCAGGTTCTATTCCATTGTTTGACAGAGAGCTGTATTCTATATCAATTTGGGTATTTTTTTCTCAAGGGCTTTGGTTGTTTGAAGTTTCTTTAACCACTGCTACAAATAAGGCTTCAATAAGAAAATAAAAGGTTTTGATCTTCCCTAAAGATTTTGATTTAATCCTGCAATTATAAAATTAAGCCTTTCTTAGGGAACATTTTGTTGCTGTAAAATAGGCATACTTTTAGGAGCACATAGACAGCTCTTGAACTGTTCTCTTCAAAAATTATTCAGATTAAATACTGTTTTGCCTCTATGCAGCACCAAAATAAATTTAGATACAGCTAAATAAAGTCCAGGATTTCCCTTTGACTACACTTATTTTAAAGAAGCAATCAAATTCTTCCCTGACTTTTGAACTGCTGTATTTATCAAACTTTCAGTTACAGTTGGTGCTATTTGTAAAATAACCAATGATTTTTCTGAATTAGTCATTTATGCTCATTTCCAAGTATCATCAGGGCTACTTTCTTCCATCCAACATTTCTCTAATTTTTTTGAAACCATAGTTTGATTCCTAAAAATATCTGGATCCAAACTGACTGGAACTGTGGTATCAAGATGTGACTTTCTTAATAATAGAATAGTTAATAATTCATTTTAAGGCACATTTTGGTTTATATGATGACAACTTTGTGGTTTTACTAGATATTATTGGTCTTCTTTTCCAGATAGCACTCTTATCACATCAAGCAGGTGTATTTAATAGAATATTGTGTATTTCATTCAGTATCTGCTGACTTCTTATTATTTTAATTAATATTATGAATTGGCATTCAAAAGTGAGTTTCCAAGGAAGGGTGGGGTGGATGAGTCTAAACATTTTTGTCTTCATGAATCTATTTCACAGCACTTGGTTTTGGCTAGCATTAACTAAATAGACTTTTTGTTTCCTTGAGAACTAGACATATTGTACATTATAGGTTTTTCTTAGAAAGAGTATATATACAATATTAGTATTAAGGTAAAGGTAAAAGTTCCCCTGCACACATTGCTAGTCGTTCCTGACTCTAGGGGATGGTGCTTATCTCCATTTCAAAGCCGAAAAGCCAGCGCTGTCCGAAGACGTCTCCGTGGTCATGTGGCCGGCATGACTCAACGCCAAAGGCACACGGAACGCTGTTACCTTCCCACCAAAGGTGGTCCCTATTTTTTCTACTTGCATTTTTTACGTGCTTTCAAACTGCTAGGTTGGCAGAAGCTGGGACAAGTAATGGGATCTCACCCCATTACGCGGCACTATGGATTCCAACTGCTGAACTGCCGACCTTTCGATCGACAAGCTCAGCATCTTAGCCACTGAGCCACCGTGTCCCTTATATTAGTAGTAGTGCACCAAACACTGAATACTGTAGAAATAGGGATACCCCAATTTATTATAGATTAATGCTTTTGAGAGATGTTCCTGTTCCATCCCTGAGGTTGTTCTGCATCTAGAAATTTGCAGATAATATCACAATATGCTTCTACCGCCTACTGACTAACATCCCAAACCTAATGTGCCTTTTTAGACAATTAGAGCCTAGCTGATTATTTTTGTCTGTTGTACTTTCCCGCTCCCCCTTCTGATTCTTGAGTTTCTCCCAAACTTTATTCCAGCATCCCATTCTTTCCAAAATTGAATATGGTTTGCAGGGGCATGGTGAGGTATATAGAGATTTTCACGTTAAATTTAAGTCACAAGAAGAATTAGTAAAGGACTATTGAGCAAGCTCGTATTATTTCAGATCTTAGTATAACACTCTAGGGAGAGGGCATGATTCAATAAAATCCATACTCTTATTACCGCATAAGGTATTGTGCTTAAACTGCCCTCCAACCAATTTATTTTAGGAATATTTTATATGAGTTATTTAAAAAAAAAATAGCAAGCATAGATTCACCCCCTAAAAAATCATTTTTCCCAAGAAAGAGATTTGTGCCTTCAGCATGCATATCTAACAGGTAGGCACTTTTGTGATCCAAATGTCACTCTCGGTGTATAATGCTGGATAAATGTCCCCTTGGGGAAACAACTGTGTATGATGATCTATCACTTTCGAGTGTACACATACACACTCATAAATATATTTCCCATCTTCTAAGAGGCACCCTTATTTTTGCAGAATTATTCGCCATTGGGAGAGATTTCGATGACGCCCTTGACTCTTAGCCAACTCCTTGAGGTCTTCCTCCTGATGCCAGTTTCTTTGCTCCTTCATGAAGTTTGCTCCTCGTTGCTTGTCTAGGTCAACCGAGAGACCAAAAGTTGGCTCCAAGTCTTGGGCCTTCAGCTGCTGTTGTAGATAATGCGTTGCTATTTGCGTGGCAATATCCAACCAAACTCAAATGGCCTTCCTGCTTTTTTAATTAAGTCGAATGCCAACAGCCCAATGAAGTTTGCACTCCTGGATAAAAGGGCCGATCTGTGTCTAGCGCAGCATTTGCCAAATGGTTCACTAGTCATTTCAGTACAAACAAATGGATGGTGTCAGTAAGTCTGCAAACACAGTTGACATTTAGCCTTGTTTATGTTACTTTCCTTTTTGCTGCACATTTTTGGCTCAAAAAGCTACCGTCGGAATCAACAGTGACTTCCTAGCAGAGGAGCCAAGCTTGCATCCAGGGACACTTGCAATATTGGGGAGGTTTGACTTCACCATTCTTTAACATTAAATACTTTTTTTTTTTTTTGTTAAGAGTGCAACGAGTCTTTTGACAAATATTAAAGTTCCAATGTTTGGCTATGGACAAAGGCTCCCCTGCTTTTTCCAATTCAGAACGGGGAAGTTGACTGGAAAATCCAGCATTATTATTATTATTTTTTGGTTTCGTTTGTCTCCGTTTCCAGAGGCAGATGTGCATCTGTCGTACAAAATAAGCAACACTTAACATTTTCAATACTCGGTACTTATTCAGAATGAGAGTAAGAGACAAGAAGTGAGAAACCGGTTCCACCTAGGAACTCATTGGTTGAAGTCATTTGAAATGCAGAAAAAAAAGGAACAATTGCATAAAGAGAGGATCCAATTTTGTAGTAAATGATGATGTTTTGATCAAAACGATTTCTATACTTCCAGAGCGCTCGTTCAGTGACAGTCTTTGTGCCTTCCAGTTTCAAGCACATTCAAGCTGTAGTCACTTCTAGACAGAAGTGTAACCACCCCGTTGCATCCAGTTCTACACACAGACAAACAGCCTCTAGTATTCTTTTATATGCCATTCAATTTTAGGACCGTGCTCCAACGCAGAGGTAGATAAGAATCTAGTGCAGTAGTAGGTGTAATCTGGTTTCTTGGGGACTTATTATGACCAAAATATTCAATGTCTTAAGACTACGAACCCAAGCATTTATGTGTATGTCATTCAAATTGCAGCTATAAGATAATGAAACGTTAGTTTTGGAAGATTTTTCTTAAAAAGTTAAATGAGATTGTATTTCAGACAATTCAGCAACAATAATTCGTTTTTAGCATTCTAGATTATTCTGCTATAGTCTTTCAAAGCAGGATCAGGGCCAGTTCTTCAAAATATGGGACATATGATATCTTCATTCCAGGGGAGTCCAATCTTGGCAACCTTAAGACTTGTGGACTTCAACCATTCTGAGAGTTGAGGTCCACAGGTCTTAAAAGTTGTCAAGGTTGGAGACCCCTGGTCTAATCCAAGTGTACCAAAAACATTAGACTTTGATCTAATTCATTGTTCTTTTAGTTGCAATACAACTATAAGTATTTACAGTACTGTATTCAAACCATGGTTTTGTATAGCTTAAATTGTTATCATGCTAAACCACAAGTAGCATAAAGATGTAGGCTCTAATCTAGCAGAATATTCATGTGTTAATTCTCGTTGAAATCAGTAGGATATTGAGATGTGTGGAGTGATACTGGGACGGCAGTCATTCAACATTATAAAACAGTCCTATGTCATTGTTTGATCTGAATTTTTATGTCATATATAGAGACCCCAATAACTTTTTTTTTATATAAAAAAAAATAAGAACAGCTATTTTGGATTTCCTTTTATTCTTGTAAAAATGTGTAATCTTGTTGCATTTCTGAATTGCTGCTTTTTTTCCCGCTTCCCCTTCTTGTTCCTAAATTATCATGTCACTTGGCACAAGTGTAATTATACCTGTTGCTCTGTTAACTCTTTAAATCAAAGAGGAATTTCTATATATTTGTCAGTAGGAATTATAATGTGTGTTCACTATAACATGTAATTGCAGCAATACGAAATGAAAGGGTTTGTATATGTTCTGTAATGTAGGCATATGAGTTTAGAAGTATGGATTTCCATACAAGTGAAAAGTTTCCTTCCTTTTTAAAAGGTTATTTATTGTCATTTCTACTTCAGTTTGAACTAGTTTCAAATTTTGTAATACTTTAGGAGAGGAAAAATGATTGTAGTTATCTTTTTTCATATTCTTTTGAGAAATGCTTCCAGTTTAATATGTTGAGTACTGGATTATTATTATTTCTTTTCCTTCGTCAAGAAATGACAGTGAAATTCAATGCATAACACACTGACGACCCACAGTTTAAAACCTGTGATTGAAGTGAAATGTGTAAACTTCTGCTGGGTTATCATGTGCTTTGAAATAGAGTATTGTTGGAAGTAATTAGAAAATATATTAAGGTTTCTTGGTAATGAAGGCATGTAAGTTTTAATAATTGTTGCTTTCTGAATAAGTGTCACACTTTATCTTTAAATGTATATGGAGTTCCAAGTTAGGTCATTTCTGAATGGAATGTAAAACAATACTAAAAACAATGCTTCAATAATTTATCTTGGTGTTGCTAATAAAATTAAAAAGCTGTTAAACATTAGTTTAGTTTGGACTCATTTTGTTAATGCACTCGACAGCTGAACTGCCAAAAAAACTGAAAGACAAAATCCGGCTTAAAGTGCTTATTTCTTTTCTTTTTCTTTTTTTTTTTAAACAGAAAACTGAGCAGAGCAACTGGTTGGGTTCCCCTTCCCCCAACTACCTTGTGTAAAAGTTGCAAGCCATCTTCTTCCTTTCCTTCCTTCCTTCCTTCCTTCCTTCCTTCCTTCCTTCCTTCCTTCCTTCCTTCCTTCCTTCCTTCCTTTCCTTCCTTCCTCCCTCCCTCCCTTCCCGTCTTCCTTTCCTTTTCTATCTATCCTTCCCTTCCCTTCAACTTAATAACTTAATAATTGATGAAAGAAGCCTGTGTTTAAGTGGGTCTGAGAAAATGCCTTGGAGATGAACTCTACTTTCATGGCAAGACACCAAGCATAACTGAGCAGGACTTAAGAGTGCTGAAGATTCATGTGGTGCCAGATAAAGAGGGAAGAGGCAGATCAATTCCCCCTTTCCCCCCCACTTATCTCTTTCCAGACTCATCCCATTCTCTTTTCTGTTGGGTAACATATTTACAATTTTTTTCCCCTCCTGGCTGTAGCAGGAGGTACAGTCCAGGCAGACAGAAGGCAGAAGTCTACTGCCGATTCCCCATTTCCAATTCATAGGAAATTTTAAAGGGCACAATGTCAGGTTTAAACTTGGCAAAGATAGAAGAACATAATGGTGGCAGAGATATGAACCGTACTGGACTACCCATCAGGACCATTCTGTTGACACTGATGGGAACCTGTAGCTAGCCAGAAGAATTTAGCCTATATCTCTTATCAGCCTGAGAACTTTTTCAGTGGCTTATCTCCTAATTATATGTTTCTGTTCTCCTCCTCCTCCTCCTCCTCCTCCCCTTCAATCTCTTAATGCTGTCAATTTTGAATAACATATTGGTAGGTTATTTTGTTTTTAATACCATCCAAACACCATGAGTCAGGACCTGACATTTAAGTGTTCTGTGTCATACTGAGAAAAATCTGTAGTTCACCAGTTGAACAATTATATTATTTTGCAATGCTTGGAAATATAATACAGCATTTGTGAGATAACTAACATTTATCCAGATCTGGTGTGAGATTGTGTTCTCCCTCCCTCCCCCCTCACTCTCTCTCCCTCCTTCCCTCCCCCTCTCTCCTTCTTCTCTCTCTCCTTCTCTCTCTTTCTCTGTCTCTGTCTCTCTCTCTGTGTGTCTGACTCTCTCTGTCTCCCCTCTCTCTCCTCTCCCCCTCCCTCCCTCCATTCCCTCTCTCTCCTTTTTCTCTCTCTGTCTCTCTCTCTGTCTCTCTCTGTCTCTCTCTCTCTGTCTCTCTCTCTCTATCACAAAGCACTTCCCCTGGATAGCAATCCTTTTAAACAAAAACATCCAACACTGAAAAAAAGTCAGAAGGTTGAAGCTGTAAATAACATCTTCACTCCTCAATCGGAGACTCTGTATTTTATCGGTTGTAAGAATGACAAGATTATATCCCAGCTGCACAATGGAATATTTGTGTATTGGAGTTCTACTTAATCACATCTGATGCTTAGAGCAACGCATCTGAAATCAGAACACTGGGTCACGAAAGCTATGTCACCATTGTAAAAGGATCCGATTTTACTTTTGAAGCTAACCCAGAACATTTTTCTGTGGGGGTTTTTTTTCAGTTACATATCAGCTATAAGTGATCCACCTATAGATCTGGTGACATTTTGTTTAGAGATTTATTTCCTTAACAAAAGAAAAAAATAACACAAAGAATAGAGCACTTCTAAGGCTGTTGATAAGTATTGCTTTGACAAATGGAAGTCATTGATTTTTCAACTTAACAGCTTGCAGTGGTTTTGAATGCACATTCTAAATTACTTCTTAAAGTAAAGAGAACTGATTCATAATGGGGGGAAAAAACCCCAAATATCTTTCTAAAGCCTTCACTTATATCACCTCTCCCCCCCAAAAAAAATACCTCAAACAAGCCATAAATTTTAAAAAATGAATTCTTTCCAATTGAGGAGTTCAAAGGAAGTCACAATTATGTTCACTCTTTCATGACACACTAGCTCATCCTAAGAAAGATTTTACCCAACTGTTGCTTTTGTATGCTAATTTACGTAGGCTGAAACATTGGAATGTCAATACAATGAACTATTAGAACTGGGTAATAAGTTTGTAAATTTACGACGGCTTGGTCTTCCATTTCTTGAAGAACATCTTCCCTTGCCAGGAAATTGCTTTTAGAATTAGGAGCTGGGTATTTAGCTGTGGCGGGTGGCAGAGATGAAATAATTCTCACCTACCTGCATATGGAGGTCCATTCATTTAATCCAGAGGATTAGAATACACTTCCGTTGCCCTACACATTTCCATAAGGGTGGGGGGGGGACCCAACATACTGCAGAATTAGCTCAGACAATCAGAATTTTGAATGCCAAAAAGGAGCAGAAATTAAGTAGCGTTGGATAGCTAAAGAACCCCTTGAAAACAAGAAACAAATTCTAGCAAATTCTTTGTGAAATAAATCATGAAGTTGAAAATCCAAATTCTCAACTCTACCCCAGGAACTGAAATTAATTCAGGTACACTGGAATTTTGAATTCTTTTATTGGTCTCATATTGTGGCCAGGGTTGAATGTGTTCAGATGAAATCCATTCAGGCCAAAAGCAATGTTCAGTAACTTCAAGAAACGTTACTTTAGAACAGTCGCTTAAAATTGCAGTCTTAATGTAATTCCATTATTCCCATGGGAATTTCTTTTCCATATGTATTTTCAATCTAATATTGTAATTGGGCAGTGGCTCAGTTGGCTAAGAGTCTGAGCTTGTCGATCGAAAGGTCGGCAGTTCAGAGGTTCGAGTCCCTAGTGCCGCGTAACAGGGTGAGCTCCCGTTACTTGTCCCAGCTTCTGCCAACCTAGCAGTTCGAAAGCACATAAAAAATGCAAGTAGAAAAATAGGGACCACCTTTGATGGGAAGGGAACAGCGTTCTGTGCGCCTTTGGTGTTTAGTCATGCTGGCCACATGACCACGGAGATGTCTTCGGACAGCGCTGGCTCTTCGGCTTTGAAACGGAGATGAGCACTGCCCCCTAAAGTCAGGAACGGCTAGCACATATGTGTGAGGGGAACCTTTACCTTTACCTTACAGATGGATTTATTCTTGAAACAGTGCGATATAGTATCTCCCTTCATAAGACTTCCTGTTAAATAATTTTTCTTTTTCCAGGAGTAGGATATTTCAAATACACAGAGAAATTCTTCCAGCCGGTTGGAATTTTAAGGCATTTCAGAAAAAAATACAGGCTAATCAGAACACTTGTAGCACTCCAAATACATGCACTAGGTTGACCAGAAGTCACTGGACACTTATGGGCACGGGACCTCTGCTTCAGCCACTGACCTTTAATTCAGCAAAGTTGCAAACTTTTAAATCATTCACAGGTCTCTGCAAAAACGGAAAAAAATGAGGAGGAAAGAAAAGGGAAATTGATCAATCGCTTTGGTCGAAGTGCCTTTACCCTTCTTTTAATGGACTCCACATCCATGCATGGTGTAAGAATACAACTTCCTTTCTGATGGAAGCTGACCTGTTGCAAAAGTATACAGTCCTGCATTCCATTCTTAGTTTCTTCAACTCCGACTTTGAAACCCATCTACATTTAAAGGAGAGAGTGCACTCTTTTCCATCCTTAAAGGTAAATGTTTCCCCTGTCCATTCGTGTCCGATTCCAGGGGGGCGGTGCTCACCTCCATTTCTTAACTGAAGAACCAAGCATTGTCCAAAGATGTTCCATGGTCATGTGGCCAGCATGACTATATTTGCCGAGGTGCACAGAACACTGTTACTTTCCTGTCAAAGTGGTACCTATTTATCTACTTGCACAGGCCTGCTTTCGAACTGCTGGGTGGACAAGAGCTGGACAAGAATGGCAGCTCCCCCACTCGGGTCTCCAAGCCAAGCTGTCAGCTTTCTAGCTGACAAGCTCAGCCTTTTTAACCACTGAGCCATCGTGCCCCCTTCTTAGCTGTAAGATTATCCCATTAATCTCCTCTATTTGAAAGGATGTTCTCTCCACCCCCACCCCCTGTCTTCACAGAATAAAGAGTTGGAATTCTCAACAATGGACAATAGTTATCCATACCTTCTTGGTGAATTTATGTATGATAAGTTAACTTGAAGTCCATCAACTTCTATTTCGTTTATTCTGTATTGTTTCAGATTTTTTTTAAAAAAAAAAGATATTTCAAAAAAGATATTTCAAGCAATTTTAGGCATATGTTGACAATATAGTAATCTCCAAAATGTGGAATCACATCAAAGGCAGCAATTAATAAGAGCAAAATAAAATAAAATAATCCATCAACATAGCCATTCGAGTTAAACTCCATTTAAAGTCCAAGTATTATTTAAATCTATTTCTATAAACTGTACATGATAACGGAGAAAGTAGGATACAAATATCCTAGATCAGGGGTCTGCAAACTTGGCTGAGGAACACTGGGAGTTGAAGTCCACAAGTCTTAAAAGAGTCAAGTTTGCAGACCTCGTCCTAGATTTTAATTAATTAATTAATTAATACATTCCTCAGACCAAATATGTTAGGATACCCTGGATCATTTTGCTTTTCTCGAAGAAGGCAAAACTATAGATACTGTTGTTCTCCCTTGACTGGCACCATTCTCACAAAAGGGCCAGAGTACCTATTACAGTGGGTGATTTTAATGAGTAGAAGTGTAACCCAGGTAAATGTGAATTACAACTTAATTGACTCGATATGGTTACTCCAGCCATGATCAAGTGTGTGAACCAGCATTTTTGGTGCTGCACGTGGTATTAATTCTTGCAGTGAAATTTCCCGTGTCCTCCAGATGGTGCAATGGGGCAAAATTGAAACAGCTGCAATCATTTGTTGTGTGAGCCGGTTACCCATATGCCTTTCAGTAATGGCAAACGGTAAGTAGCCAGCCTATCTCCTCTAGTGATATTGTTGTGACCCAAGCCCAAGTAGGTAGTAGCAAACTCAGTCAGTTTAAAAACAAACAAATTTTATTAGAACAGCTGAGAATTAACTCATTCTCAGCGTAGTCCAAACTAAATCAAAGCAAATTCCTCCCAACACAATTCCTCAGTCTTATCACCAACCTTGGTCTAATTAGGCGAACTTCCAAAGGCCTTTCTTTGCAAAAGTTCAAAAGACGGCGATAAGAAACAAATGCAGCAAGACAAAGATATCAGTGTTGTTTTCCGGCAAAGAGCCCAAACACTGTTGCTGGTCTTTTAAGCCTTATGGGAGGGGCCAATCATCTCTTGACCTTACTCCCAAGTTGTCCTCTTTGCTTGAGCTGCTCTTGCCTTCTGGCAGCTTTTCTCATGCGTGCATTAGGAACAGGCTTCTCCTGTTCCTCTGCCTCACTATTGTCAACCTCCGGAGGCTCTGGAGTCCGCACATCACTCCCCGATGGTCTTGGCCCCACCTCTGCTCCAGTGCAGAGCCCTCATCCAGGCCTTCCCCAGCCTCCAGGACTGGTCCATGTTCTTCCTCAGCCTCACTGTTGTCCGACTCAGTTGCCAGCTCCACAGGCTGCTGGCGGACCACAATAGATATTTCTAGTCTGCCTGTATTAGTTGCCCATATAAATCTCATGGGGTTTCTATTCTATCGTTCTTGCTTTCTAGCGAAACCCCAATCTGAAAATGTCCAATGAGATGATTCCTTGAGCTTCTTGTAATGGGATAATTTTCAGACTCCCAGATTGGACAAGGAAAGCCAAGGATACCCCTAAACCATTCTTGATCATCGCATCATGAAATATTCAAGAAGACCCTATGCCAGACTGGAGAATTTTACTGAAATTCTGTTGTTCTTTGAAGGAAATCTTAAAAGTAAATAGTCTTTTGCGATATTGGTTGAGAACTGGGAGGCAAAATAATTTATAAAATTTCTGGGTGGCACCAATTCAAACATATATTTCTCCTAGTTTCTATAACAAATACTATACTTATTCCAAGCATCTACTTCAAAGGAAGGTTTCCATTCTCTCATATAAGACAGGGACATCTTAGATTTGTTAAGAAGGAAGGAAGGAAAGAAAAGAAGCAGATGGTGGTTGTTGTGGTCAGAATGCAATGTCTTAAATTCAGATTTTTCCCTTTTGTTTGGACTACGTAGCTTTACAAAATGGATTTCTGGTAAGACTGTTTATTTGCCGAGCAGCTACTCCAACGTTACTCTATTATTTAACGAGTGAAGATAACTAGAATAGGGATGTGCTGAGAGATGCAGCCATCTTTAGGATAAAGATCTCAGATATTTCATTTGGATATTGTTTTTGTACTAGTTTTATTGAAACAGGACCTTTCAGGAGCTTCTCCTATATAGGTAGCCCTCGAGTTACGACCCCAATCAAGCTCAAAATTTTATGCTGCCAAGTGAAACATTTGTTTAAGCGAGTTTGCCCCATCTTATAACTTTTCTTGCCACAGCTGTCAAGTGAATCATTGCATTTGTTCACTTAGTGACATGGTTGTTAAGCATGTCTGGCTTCCCCCATTGACTTTTGTTTGTTAGAAGGTCACAAAAAAGGGGTCACATAAGCCTGCAATCGTCATAAATATGAACCAGTTGCGAAAGCATCTGAATTTCAATCACTTGTCCATGGGGGAACGCTGCAACGGCCGTAAGTGTGAAAAACGGTCATAAGCATGGGTGGTATTCAGTTACTTTCCCTACCGGTTTACAAACGTGAGCGTGCGTGCTTGCTTCACTCACAAGTGCCCCATCCACACATGCACCTGGTCTTCCGTGCACACATTTTGCTGGCACCCAGCCTCAAAAACTTGCCTAAATAAGATGACATAGAGTAGGGTGGGTGGGCAGGGCCACATGCAATTTCCGCTACCGGTTCGGGTGAACTTGTCCGAACCGGCTGAATACTCCGTCTGGTCATAAGTCACTTTTTTTTCAGTGTCATTGTAACTTTGGACAATCACTAAATGAACAGTTGTAAGTCAAGGGCTACCTCTCAATGCTCATCCTCAAACTTGTACGTCAAGTCAAAAGACCGCCCAACATTTCGCCTTCCCACTGGTTATAGTCTCCCCATCAGCTCCCCTTCTGTTTGTTTGGGGAGATTCCTAGATTTTAATCAGAATTATTTACAAGATAATGGCCCATCGGTTATAGAAAGACAGATGCTGCCTGTGGGAATTTGGAGTTTTATGCTTTGTGCCTTTGTACTGCCATTGTGGTTTGCAGATGGGATCACAGTAGTACTGGTACAGTCTCTTTTAGAAAGAAATTTAGGGATTTTTCAGAAGGGTTGGGTGGTGGGGAGGGAGGGATTGTAAACCAAGAAGATAAAACAGAGCCTGTGCTTGTTTCCATATCGAGAAACTTGGAATTTGTAGGAAACAGGAGTTCTTAATGCTTCTTAATGCGTAGTAAATAATATTATTTAATGTTGTTAAACGTATGGAAGAAGCCTAATGACATTTCTGGGTTGTAGGAAAGCAGCTGACGATCCATTAGACAAAGCAAGGGAAGAGCTGGCAGTTGTGGCTTTTGAACTCAAGAAGCGGCGCTTAACGCAAGACACAATCATTGTTGGTTGTGCGGAGTATGAAGTGAAGAAGAGGCACATAGTGCAAAACAGTGTCAACATGTTTAATTACAGGGCAAACGCTAATAAGTAATTCAAGGTCCAGGGGCTGCGGTTAAGAAGCAGGGATCCAAGGTTTCTGGTGGTGTTGTTTTGATGCTCTTTCACCGCCAACTAAGCTGTTTAACAACTTAGCTAGCAATGCAGACACAAAGAATCTGAAATCCATCCTCTTTCCGTAAGCCTATGCATTTGCCCTCAGACATTGGTGCTTTGATGCCCGAGGTGAGATATGCTTCTCCATCTGAAAACATCTTTTCAGCCACGGTGGCACAGTGGTGAGAGTGTGGTACTGCAGACTACTTCTGCCGACTGCTTGCAATTTGGTAGTTCAAATCCTACCAGGCTCAAGGTGGACTCAGCCTTCCACCCTTACGAGGTGGGTAAAATGAGGACCCAGATCGTTGGGGGCAACATGTTGACTCTATAAACCGCTTAGAGAGGGGCTGTAAAGCACTATGAAGCGGTATATAAGTCCAAGTGCTATTGCTATCCTCCAGGAAGTATTATTCATAGCCTATAGGAGTCTTTCTACTACTGCTACGCTTGGGAAATTTCAAATAGTGGTAGCGCAGTGGAGGAAAGCAAAGGGGAAGACATAGATATGTATCCTTGAGGCTAATGTCTCATTTGTCACTCAGCAGACTTTGGGTGTTAAACCTGGGTTCCCAATGATGTGATAACAGAGTAACAGAAGACCAACCAATGGTTGTCTGATCTTTTCTTAAACCTCCAGTGGTGGAGCACCACATCTTCTGGAGGCAAGATGTGTTCCGCTGTTTAATTGTTCTAACTATAAAGTGGTCTATAAAGAACTGTAAAGCAGTATATAAGTCTAAGTGCTATTGCTAACTTTCTGAGTCACTTTGCACATCCAACCACCCAGATACTTAGTCACATAATGATTCCACATTTTTAAAAGTCTTCATTCTTGGCCAGATTCACTGTCTTCCCAACAGCCATTACTGGAGGAAGATGATGAAAGATTCCCTTCAGAGGATGTTATGTTTCCATCGATGGAGGAATAACTACATCCAGCCCTTTGACTGTCCAGCCCATGTAAAGTCAGTTGGAAATTAGAAATCAAATGTAAATAATTGCGGCAGTAATTGCGGTAAATAAGGGGGCAGAAGAAGACCTCAAATTGAGCCTAGCTCTGTCCAGACACCATGTGTTCGTTGCCCTCATGTGGCCTTGGTGAAATTAATTGCCCACCCCTGCCTTAGGATATATGGCCACTATAAAATTATCTTTACTGCATCAGAAAAGATTGAGGACTACTTCTTAACATGATTCCTAGAAATCGAGAGTTTTTATGATAACTTCTCCGTGAAGAAATGTAACACTCATTTCCAAATCTTTGTAGGTTCCATGAAATTCCTAGGAGAGTTTGTAGGATTATGGTTTGTTGTAAACTTACACATTTCTGCTGCCAGGATTGCTAGAAAGGGAGATCCAATTCCTCCATTATTTGGTTCAATAAGGGAAGAGAGGAGTTGATAATAATAATAATAATAATAATAATAATAATAATAATAATAATAATAATAATAATAATAATAATAATAATAATAATAATAATAATAATAATAATAATATAATTTTTATACCGCCCTTCTCCCGAAGGACTCAGGGCGATTCACAGCCAGATAAAAACCAACAATAAATAGATACAGTACAAATAAAAACACTGATAAAAAACTTATTAAATTTGGCCCCTAAATTAAAATACAGAAAACCATAAAATCCCATTTAAAATTACAAATAATAGTACTAATTCTATGCCAGTCCTGCACGGAAGGATAGAGTTGAACCAGTCTTGTAATTCTTGAAAGAGCATGAGTTAAGGAGAAGTGGTGGAATGTGAGTTGCTATTTTTCAGCAAGATTCAGCTCAAAGTGGCACTTACAAAACAAGATTAGTTTATATTGGTGGCATCTAATGCTTTTGGGCCTTGGTCCTGTTGTCTTAGCTTGTGCCTCTAACATTGAGACATCTAAACCTGGTAGAGAGAAATCCTTGAAGGTCCTAAAGAATCATTTCTTCTGTGACCAATTACTTCTGTCAGGAAAGGTGGACTTAGTCCCTCCTCCGTGGGTGGGATTCTAGTCCCCACTTTCAGAGGTCAACAGCTGGATTTTTAGACCTTTATCCTTGTCATTCCCTTCAAGCCAGACTTTTCCTGTTAAAACTTGTTTAAATTATAAACTAGCAGTTAAAAAAAGAAAGATATCATGTGTGTTTCCCATTGAACAGGTTCTTTAGGCTATTATGATAATTAAAAACATATGGTGCCTACATGAGTTAGGGAGAAACCGCAGATGTACAAATTAGCTATTATATAAGGTTCTCTTTTTGTGCCCTAAAGAGAAAGAGAATCAAACCACTAAAGTTTACAAGGCCTTTCTTTCTTTCTTTCTTTCTTTCTTTCTTTCTTTCTTTCTTTCTTTCTTTCTTTCTTCCTTCCTTCCTTCCTTCCTTCCTTTCTTCCTTCCTTCCTTCCTCTCTCTCTCTCTCTCTCGCTTTTTTCTCTCTCTCTCTTTCTTTTTCTTTCCCTTCCTTCCTTCCTTCCTTTCTGTCTCTTTCTCTTTCTTTCTCTCTCTCTCGCTTTCTTTCTTTCTCTCTCTTTCTTTCTTTCTTTCTTTTTTCTTTTTTTCTTTCTTTCTTTCACTTTCTCTCTGTCTCTTTCACTTTCACTTTCTTTCTTTCTTTCACTTTCTCTCTCTTTCTCTCTTTCTTTCTCTGTCTCTTTCACTCTTTCACTTTCTTTCTTTCTTTCTTTCTTTCTTTCTTTCTTTCTTTCTTTCCTTTTTCTTTCTTTCTATCTCTATCTTCCTTCCTTCCTTCCTTCCTTCCTTCCTTCCTTCCTTCCTTCCTTCCTTCCTTCCTTCCTTCCTTCCTTCCTTCCTTCGTCCTTCCTTTTCTCACACCTCAGAAGGACTACAATATTTTGAAAGGATGGGATAATCTTCCCCCCACCCCTCTTCCTTCAAGTTTATTGGTGCCCACGAAGCCTTTTGCATTTTTTATGATGCTTCTCTGCAGACAATGAAGGTTCTATTTATTAAATATTGAATTCAAACTGAAATTGGACCGATGCAACCAAAGAATATTTCTTGGCAACCTATTTTTTTTTCTTTTTAAGTGGCATGTATACTAGTATTGATTATGCTGCAAATAGTCATTTGTTTTAATTTAAAAAAATGCAGAATTGATTTGGAGAAGGTGATAAATACCTCTAATAAAAAAAAATCAAAATGAGGATTTATAATGATTCTTTCTTAAGTCAATGCTTTAGCTGGGCTTAATGGAGAATAAAAGTAGATACTTTCAGGAGTAGCCAGAGCTAACAATTATTTTTGTGCTTGGGAACTCAGCAAGCATCTCACTATTCTGATAGTCATAAAAAGATTTTTTTTTTAAAAAAAAATGGTACCTTTATTTACCACCTTTGCTTTTCAGTTTTAAGAATTTACACATGGAATCCAAATAATGCTTGTGATATTCAAGATTATTTCTGCAATTCTAAATCTTCAATTTTGCATTTCCGTTGCTGAAATATTTGCCTTACCATTTCTTTATGGCAGATGTTTTTTTTTTTCACTCATGGCTCCATTTCAGTATTTCACCCAGTTCCTTATTAGCTCTTTCTCTCTCTGTGTGTGTATTGTACGTTTTAAATTGCATTTTTGAAAGCAGGATCTGTCTAATTGCTTTTTTCCCGTTCTGGGACTATTTTGGGCTATGGAATGGGATGGAAAAAAAAATACTTAAATATATTATTTAGTGTAATAATTATTAATTTTATTATTAATAAGACCTAATTACTTGTATTGTGAATTATTCATTTTGTTATTAATAGGAAATAATTAATTATATTATAAATTATTAATAATTATCCAGTCATGATTTTAATTACACTGCAGATCCATATAAGATGTGGATAAGATCTATTTGAAGTGACATCCAAAGCGGCGTTTAAAACTGTGTAGGCTGAAATTACCATAAAGGGCTTTACCCATTCAGAAATATGAGGTGTCACAAAGGGGATTGCACAAATTTTTCACATTGAGCCTTTACGAATAAGGGGAGCCGGCGCAGTGGTTAAGGCACCAGCTTTAAGAAACCAGGAGACTGTGAGTTCTAGTCCTGCCTTGGGCACAAAGTTAGCTGGGTGACCTTGGGCCAGTCCATCTCTATCAACCCTAAAAAGAAGGCAACGCAAACTAGGGGTGAAATGCTCCCGGTTCAGACCGGATCACATGATCTGGTAGTAATCGGGGTGGGTAGTTCGGAGAACCGGTAGCAAAAATCCCTGCCCCCCTCACCGCCCACACCTCGCTGTTCCTCTTCTCTGTCCCTGAAGCTCTCGGTGGTGATATAGCTGCAAACAGCCTTAAATGAGTGCCACGGTACTTCAAAGGGCTGCACTACAGCACTGTAGGCAGCTAGTAGACCAGTGCCTCTATTTTTAAAGAAGGTAGACTGGTGCGCTCCCAAGTTTTGTATACTTTATTATTTTTATTATTTATTATTATTGGCCATGCCCATCAGTCACCTGACCACCAAGCCACGCCCACCAATTAAGCCACACCTAAAGAATATAATATATAATATAACAACAGAGTTGGAAGGGACCTTGGAACCTTCTAGTCCAACCCCCTGCCCAGGCAGGAATCGGTAGGGAAAATATTTAGATTTCACCCCTGATGCAAACCGCTTACAAAATCTTGTCTAGAAAACTGCAGAGACTCTTACCGCTGACACCGACTTGAAGGCATTTAAAAACACTGACTATTTTTTTTTAAAATGCACAAATAAGGACTGCAACAAGATAGGATGCGTTGATGAGGTTCTCAGTCAAGTTTCCTGGGAGCCATGTTCCCATCAGCAAATGTGTTTTTGGCGTTCTTTTTTTACCCATGTTTCTTTTTATATACACCTGAATATATGTCAGTTTCAGATAGCGCTTCCTGTACACCAGGGATTTCAAACTCAAGAAGGCGGCCCATGGGATGCTTAGATCTGGCCCGTGGGGCAGTGGTGAAATGTAAAATTTGTTACTACTGGTTCTGTGGGTGTGGCTTGGTGGGGGGGAGTAATGTGACTGGGTGGGCGTGGCCAACTTTTTTTTAACTTTTAAAAGCATTTTTTTCTGCATCCTCTTCAGCCGAAGAGGTTGTAAAAAAATGCTTTTAAAAGCCTCTTGATGATCAGGCAACTCAGCTGGGATCGTCAGAGGAACCTTTTAACAGCATTTTTTTACAACCTCTTCGCTGAAGAGGTTGAAAAAAAATGCTTTTAAAAGCCTTTGACTATCCCAGCTAAGTCGCGCGATCATCAGAGGCTTTTTTTTTTACTTTTAAAAGCATTTTTTCGGCCGAAGGATTTCAACAAAAAATTGTGATGTCGAATCCATTTTGACTGTCTTTTTTATTAAGCTTAGAAAACATGATGAGGTACCAGAGGATATCAATCTCTTTAGACTAGCAGTTACTTAACAGGACTGGCTTCATTGGTGGCCAAGATGACTTGATTGCTCAAAAATGTGGCTTTAATACTGAGGAGACTTCTCCAATACAAGAAGGAAGAGTTGGTTGGTGTTTATATTCTGAGGCACAAATAAAAGAAGGAGTTGAATGGCCAACAACTAATGATACTGCAGAATCGAATGGCCAGTTTTTTTAAAAAAAAATTGGTAGCAAGAATTCAGTTTAGGAAGTAGATTGCCAGTCTAAGTCCTTGTTCTCATCCTATTCCCTTTTATAAATAGCATAACTGGCTTTTTTTCTCTTGCAAAATGTGGACAAATTGTATATATTTTTTTCATTCTCTATTTCATAATACTAGATCTGAGGTTCAATAAACCATCCGCATTTCAAGATTCAGGAGGGAGAGAAAGACTTCACAATATATTTAAGGATTCAGAATAACAGAATAAGTTGGAAGGGACCTTGGCACTGGTGAAATCCATTTTTTTTTTACTACCGGTTCTGTGGGCGTGGCTTGGTGGGCATGGTGTGGCTTCCTGGGCATGGCAGGGGAAAAATACTGCAAAATCCCCATTCCCTCCCCAATATCCTCCCCCAATATCCTGGGGGGGAAGGATATTGGAAAATCTCCATTCCCACCCCACCCTGGGGCCAGTCAGAGGTGGTATTTGCCGGTTCTCCAAACTATTCAAAATTTCCGCTACCGGTTCTCTAGAACCTGTCAGAACCTGCTGGATTTCAACCCTGGACCTTAGGGTCTCCTAGTCCAACCTCCTACTCAAGCAGGAGACCCGATACCATTTTAGAAAAGCAGCTGTCCAGTCTCCTTAAAAGCCTCCAGTGATGGAGCACTCACAACTTCTAAAGGCAAATCATTCCATTGGTTGATTGTTCTCAATCTCAGGAACTGTCTCCTTAGTTCTAGGTTGGATCTCTCTTTGATTTGTTTCCATCCGTTGTTTTTTTGTTCTGCCTTCAGGTGCTTTGGAAAATAGGCTGACCCCCTCTTCCTTCTGGCAGCCCCTCAAATATTGGAACACTGCTACAACTCAAAGCAGTATTGCAGGTGTGGTCCACCGCAAGACTGAAAAATGGTTTAAACAATATACGAGCAAATAATAGATACAAACTCAAGGTAAACTGCTCCAAACTCGATTGCAGAAAATACCACTTCAGTAGCAGGGTGGTCAATGCCTGGAATGCACTACTTGACTCTGTGGTTTCTTCCCCAAACCCCTAAAACTTTAAGCTTAAACTATCTATTGTTGACCTCACCCCATTCCTAAGCGGTCTGTAAGGAGCGTGCATAAGCGCACCAGTGTGCCTACCGTCCCTGTCCTAATATTCCTTTTCACTTACTTTTTTTCATATATTCAAATTATGTTTATACTTTTACCTGTTATCCTATATATGCTTGACAAATAAATAAATAAAAATACAAAAACAAAACAAAACAAAAACAAGGAACCAAACATAAATCGGTTTTCTGAAAACTTTTAATACTAGCTGGTATTTCTTGGAGTTGCAGACTAAGGCGATCTCCAGGTTGATTTTGAGATGTCATGACACTTCAGTTAGCTTGTCGTTCCTTGAACATGTTCCTCTCCCTATTTCTCACTTCTTAACTTCCTGAGAAATGTATTTCTGGGGGAGAAAGGGCATCCGTTTGAACCTCTGATAAAACCTGAGTACAGTGATCAGGAAAGTCTTTGGCATTTATTTTATTTTATTTTATTTGCTTTTCTTTTATTTCGAGAGTGATAACAAGCTTGCCGTGTTATTTCACATGTAGGCAATACCGCTTTAACTTTTTACCGAGGTAAAATAGTACCTTGTCACTCAGTGCAAGTACCAATCACAAAATGAATTAATTGTAATAACTGTTGTCAACCGAACAAAAGATTTGTTGCTTTCCTAAGCAGTTTTAACTGCCACTGATAACTATATACAGAGGTTTCCATTGGTTTTATTCACTGTATGGAGGCAGAACATAATTTCTTCTGCCTTTCTCTGCAGTTCATTGTTAAGTGATTAGAACTGGATATAAAGCTCTGCATTTTTTTTTTAAAGAAACCCCATATAATTAATTAGAACCTTTCCTCTTTGTTTAGGCAATACTTCCTCAAAAATACTCCAAGCATTTTAACCAGTTAATTGTAACACTTTTATTCGACGATCGAGTTCTTAAACAGAAATAATTTAAGGCAGGGATCTTTGGGAATGGAGAAAAACAGATGCCTAGCATGAGTGCATATGCTTCTAAACCATGAATTTAAAATTTTGATTTGTCCTTATATCAGAATTAGACACAGGATAGAGAACGGCACGAAGGCCGAATGTGAACTGAAACTATTCTCCTTTTCTGCATTTTTTGGGAGGGGGTCAGACTTCAAAAAAAGAAAAAGAAAGAAAGAAAGAAGGAAGGAAGGAAGGAAGGAAGGAAGGAAAGAAAGAAAGAAAGAAAGAAAGAAAGAAAGAAAGAAAGAAAGAAAGAAAGAAAGAGAAAGAAAAAGGCACATTATAAAGACTTTCCAAAGGTTATTTTTCAGCGAAGGGAGGGGAAGTGGGCCGAGGGTTTTAAATACCACATATGTTGAAGAGCAGATTGTGGTGGGAAATCAATAAGACCCACAAGACAACGTCCCCCAAATTTGGCAGCCAAACAATGTATGGAATAACAACTTTGCCATGGGTCGCTGAGTTTGAAAACCCAGAATAATAATAATAAATAGGTTAACCTCCTTTAAAAACTTTGCTTTAAAACAAACAAACAAACCAATAAAATAGAAGGAAAGGGAAAAAAAATCAGATTGACAACTGTAGTCCACCCCCTCCGGTGATTTTATTTTATCACTGCCCTCCTGCCTGCAGCTTTTGGCTCTCCCGTTAAAGAATGAAAGAAACAAAGACACAAAAGTGTGCGTGTGTGTGTCCCCCTTTTGGCCACAAAGACCTTGGCTGCTTCTGTTCTTAATTATTTTAATTATCATCAGTGGAAGGAGGGATTTGTCTCTCTGGATTAAGTAAGGCATCCCTTTTCATTTAGGCTCAACTAGTTGACTAATTGGTCAGAGCTTTCTGCCTCTTGCAGGTTTTCTCAGATCTGAGATCCTCGCATGGGCTGAGGGACTGCAGTGACTGCCTCGTCTGGGGATTCTGGGAACTGTAGTCCCACCAGTTCTGGAAGGCATCTATAGCAGCAGTGGTTTTCACATGATGTTACTACCGGTTCGCCCCACATGCGCATGCTCACTTTGTGCACATGTGCATCCGGTTCGCGCATGTACCTGCCTTCTGCGAATGCACTTTGCTTGTGTGCGCACCTTCCGCGCATGCGCCCGACCTCAAAAAGTGCCTAAATAGGATGTCATAGACGTGGGGCAGGTAGGCGGGCCTCTGTGGCTCAGACTGCTAATGCAGTCTGTTATTAACAGCAGCTGCCTGCAATTACTGCAGGTTCTAGTTCCACCAGGCCCAAGGTTGACTCAGCCTTCCATCCTTTATAAGGTAGGTAAAATGAGGACCCAGATTGTTGGGGGCAATAAGTTGACTTTGTATATAAATATACAAATAGAATGAAGACTATTGCTAACATAGTGTAAGCCGCCCTTCAGAGAAGGGCGGGATATAAATGCAAATAAAAACAAAAAACAAAAACAAAAACAAAACCCACAATTTCCGCTACCGGTTTGGGTGAACTGATCTGAATCGGCTGAATACCATTTCTGATCTATAGTAAAAAGGATTGGCACACAGCATAGCTACATTGGAGAAAAGTAAGGAATGGGAAGACTCCTTTTTTTAATATACAAGTTTTTATTGATTTTTAATTTCCCCCCCTCCATACAAACACAATTCATAAACAAAGTAGTGACCTTATCTTCCCCGTTCAAACTATTCAAATATATTTTTCTTAATTACAAGTTTTGCCAAAATATTCCCCCGCCACTAACTTTTTATTCCTTTCCTAATATTCCTTTGCTTTTTTTTATTAAATTACATCTCCCCCCCTCCCCCCGTTGTTTTCTAATTTCTCCATTTTTATTCATAGTCATTCCCTTTCATTCCTTTTCTTTCTTTTATTATTTCAATTTTTATTCTTTGTATATTTTCGGGGTTGTCGTTTCTCCTTTTCCTTTTCACAGCAACCTTTTCTTACACACCTTTCATTCCCTCCTTTCTTCATTCCGACTTTCTTCTCCCCTCCTCTCCTATTCCTTCCCTACTTCCCTTTCCCTTCTCCTCCTCCACCCTACTTCCTCCCTATCTAACCTTCTCTCCTACACTTATCTCCTTCACCTTACCTCCCCTGGAATGGGAAGACTCTTGAGCAGAATAAGAGAGTTGGAAGGAAGCTTGGCGGGTTTTCTACTCCAACCCCCTGCTCAAGCAGGAAATCCTGGACTATTTCATACAAATAGTTGTCCAATCTCTTCTTAAAAACCTCCAGTGTTGGAGCGCCCACAACTTCTGGAGGCAAGTCGTCCCACTGATTAATTGTTCTAACTGTCAGGAAGTCTCTCCTTAGTTCTAGGTTGGTTTTCTCTTTAATTAGTTGCCATCCGTTTATTAGCACTGAGAAAGATGGTTTAATTAAGGAATGTGAGCCATTGAACTGAATGGTCTTATCTGGATGGGATAAGGTCTTTGGTTGCTTATTTATTTATTAATCAAATTTCTATGCCTGCCCATCTCCTGGAAAGTAATTTTGGGCAACAATCCAGTAATTTATGGCCATCTCTTTAACTACTGTTTAGAATAGAATAGAATTTTATTGGCCAAGTGTGATTGGACACACAAGGAATTTGTCTTGGTGCATATGCTCTCAGTGTACATAAAAGAAAAGATACGTTCATCAAGGTACAACATTTACAACACAATTGATGATAATATATCAATATAAATCATAAGGATTGCCAGCAACAAGTTATAGTCATACAGTCATAAGTGGAAAGAGATTGGTGATGGGAACTATGAAACGATTAATAGTAGTGCAGATTCAGTAAATAGTCTGACAGTGTTGAGGGAATTATTTGTTTAGCAGAGTGATGGCCTTCGGGAAAAAACTGTTCTTGTGTCTAGTTGTTCTGGTGTGCAGTGCTCTATAGCGTCGTTTTGAGGGTAGGAGTTGAAACAGTTTATGTCCAGGATGCGAGGGATCTGCAAATA
Source organism: Ahaetulla prasina (assembly GCF_028640845.1). Lineage (NCBI taxonomy): Eukaryota > Metazoa > Chordata > Lepidosauria > Squamata > Colubridae > Ahaetulla > Ahaetulla prasina. The sequence goes on from NC_080550.1 coordinate 10,842,512, forward strand.
TTTTCACGGCCCTCTTCTTGATTCGTGCAGTATACAGGTCCTCAATGGAAGGCAAGTTGGTAGCAATTATTTTTTCTGCAGTTCTAATTATCCTCTGAAGTCTGTGTTTTTCTTGTTGGGTTGCAGAACCGAACCAGACAGTTATAGAGGTGCAAATGACAGACTCAATAATTCCTCTGTAGAATTGGATCAGCAGCTCCTTGGGCAGTTTGAGCTTACTGAGTTGGCGCAGAAAGAACATTCTTTGTTGTCCTTTTTAATGATGTTTTGATGTTAGCTGTCCATTTGAGATCTTGCGATATGATAGAACCCAGAAATTTGAAGGTTTCTACTGTTGATACTGTGTTGTCAAGTATTGTGAGAGGTGGAAGTATGGAAGGGTTTTCCTAAAGTCTACCACCATTTCTACGGTTTTGAGTGTGTTCAGTTCCAGATTGTTTTGGTTGCACCACAAGGCTAGTCGTTCGACCTCTCGTCTATATGCGGATTCGTCATTGTCTCGAATGAGACCAATCACTGTTGTGTCATCTGCGAACTTCAGTAGCTTAACAGATGGATCATTGGAGATGCAGTCATTGGTATACAGAGAGAAGAGAAGTGGGAGAGCACACAGCCTTGGGGGCCCTGTGCTAATTGTACAGGTATTTGATGTGATCTTGCTTAGCTTCACCTGCTGCTTCCTGTTTGTTAGGAAGCTTGTGATCCACTTACAAGTCTGTTCCGGTACCTGTAGCTGGTTTAGCTTAGTTAGAAGAATGTCTGGAATGATGGTATTGAATGCTGAACTAAAGTCTACAAAGAGGACCCTTGCATAGGTCTTTGGAGACTCAAGATGTTGTAGGATGTAGTGCAGAGCCATATTAACAGCATCATCTGTTGATCTATTTGCTCGGTATGCAAATTGCAAGGGGTCTAAAAGCGGATTCGTGATGGTTTTCAGGTAGGAAAGCACTAGCCTTTCAAAGGTTTTCATGACTACAGATGTTAGAGCAACTGGTCTGTAGTCATTCAGTTCCTTGATGGTGGGCTTCTTTGGCACTGGGATGATGGTAGAGCGTTTGAAGCAAGAAGGAACATAGCACATCTCTAGTGATTTATTGAAAATATGGGTGAAGATGGGGGCCAATTGGTCAGCAATTGGTTTATAGTAAAGATAATAGCAATTGGTTTATAGTAAAGATAAAGTAAAGGTAAAGATATAGTAAAGATCAGGAGTGAAATCCAATTTTTTTTTACTACTGATTCTGTGGGCGTGGTGTGGCTTGGTGGGCATGGCTTGGTGGGTATGGCAGGGAAGGATACTGCTAATTCCCATTCCCACCCCACTCTGGGGTGGGAATGGAGATTTTGCAATATCCTTCCCCCAGGAATGGGGTGGGAATGGGGATTTTGCAGTATCCTTCCCCCAGGAATGGGGAGGGAATGGAGATTTTGCATTATCCTTCCCCTGCCACGCCCACTAAGCCACACCACTCCCGCCAATCCACGCCCACTGAACCGGTAGTAAAAAAAATTGGATTTCACCACTGGTAATTAGTATATGTATAATTAGCGCTCCATGGCATAGGGCCGGGTTATCTACGGGACCGCCTACTGCTACCGAATACCTCTCACCGACCCGTGCGCTCTCATAGAGAGGGACTCCTCAGGGTGCTGTCAGCGAGGCAATGTCGTCTGGCGACGTCCAGGGGAAGGGCCTTCTCTGTGGGGGCTCCCACCCTCTGGGACGAACTGCCCCCAGGGCCTCGTCAGCTTTCGGACCTTGGACCTTAGCTTAAAACATACTTATTTAATTGCGCAGGACTGAGCTAGATTTTAATTTACGGGTTTTAATTGGGTTTTATTCTTATATTTTTAATTATTAGGCTTTTAGAATAAGTTTTTTAATTGTTTTTAGACTGTATTTATCTGTTTTTTAAATGCCTGTAAACCGCCCTGAGTCCTTTGGGAGATAGGGCGGTATATAAATATGAATAATAAATAAATAAAAATAAATAAAAATATAGGTTATTTGTCTTTTACTTTGTTTTTATGGCGAATGAAATGCCAGGATGGTCCTACTGTGTTCAATATACTTATATGTAAATAATAATAATAAAAATTTTTTTTTAAAAAGGGAACTAAACATCCCATTTATTGGTAAATTTGTTAGGATGAAGATTCTTTGATCTTCTTGCTGACTGTCGCTTGCTTCAACGGGAAACTTGCTCATCCCTTGCTTGATATAAGGAGACAATTCAGATGTTCTCGCTCTCTGGATTTTGGCAAGCTCATATCCACTTTCCAAGGAAGCAGTTATTTAACACACTCGCTTCCTCTGCTACAACCTTATGCAGATAACACTTTGAGAATTTTCTCATAAAACAACCAAAACGAGTACTTATAATCATCTCACCCACACAGCCCAACTGAAATTGTACCAGTGTAAAAGATGCTGCAATTAGCAGATTCAGCCTAGGCCACCAATTTCATTTCCTAGATAATGGGGGGGGAGTGGGGGCAATGAAATGTAATGTTGTTTATTCGGCCAATGAGCAAAAAATCGGAAAAGATACAACCCAAAAGTAAAATCAAGTGCTTGAGATAAAATACTGGCATAGCAAAGAGTAATAAAAATGGAGCCAGGCTTTTTCAAAGGAAAGAAAAGCTGGAGGTTTAGGCCTGTTTTTTTTCTTTTTCTTTTTGGGGTAGGTCTTTTTTTTTTTTTTTTTGCATTTATATCCCGCCCTTCTCCGAAGACTCAGGGCGGCTTATACTATGTTAGCAATAGTCTTCATTCTATTTGTATATTTATATACAAAGTCAACTTATTGCCCCCAACAATCTGGGTCCTCATTTTACCTATCTTATAAAGGATGGAAGGCTGAGTCAACCTTGGGCCTGGTGGGACTAGAACCTGCAGTAATTGCAGGCAGCTGCTGTTAATAACAGACTGCATTAGCAGCCTGAGCCACAGAGGCCCTAGTGACTATCTTGACTTCTTATATTGTGGGTTCGAGATGATACTTTTGATCAAACTATTTGCCAGCCAAGGAAACCTCAGGAGCATAAGAGGAAGATGAGTTCTGTTATATAGAGAGCACAAACGTGCCTACCGTTCCTCTCCCATTGTTTTCTTTTGTTATATCCAATTAATATAGTTATTACATACTCATACTCATATATATATACTTATATATTGTATAGTTATTTCATACTTATGCTTATATATACTGTGTGATAAAATAAACAAATAAAATAAATAACTTGGTACAGTGGTTAAGGCAGTGATGGCTAAACTTTTCCGGATGGAGTGCCCAAAGCACCTGGCCGAACCCCCAAAATACCATGCGCACTCGTCCCCGCGCATGTGTGCATGCCTCCCGCATGAGCCCTGCCCCCCCGTGCATGTGTGCACCCTATACATGCACACATACACCCGCACATGAACAACTGAGACCTGACAACCAGGTGGCTGGCGGGAGACACAAGCGCATGCGCAGCGGACTGAACTGGGGCGACGGCTCGCGTGCCCGCAGAGAGGGCACTGCATGTCCCCTGTGGCACGCATGCCATAGGTTCGCCATCAGGGGGGTTAAGGCATAAGGCGAGAGACTGGGAGACTGGGAGTTTTAGTCCAGCCTTAGTCACAAAGCCAGCTGAATGACCTCAGGCCAGTCACTCCTCTCTCAGCCCTAGGAAGGAGGCAATGGCAAACCACTTCTGAAATCTTGCCAGGAAACATGCAAGAGTCAACGTTGACTTAAAGGCACTAAATAAATAAATAAATAAATAAATATATCTGTTACGCATGTCCTGCAATTGCACTAAAGAGATTCAATTCTTAATTCTCATCATGACCTGACTGACACTAATTACATGATGTGAATTACTGCAAAAATCAATAATTGGTGCAATGACCGGTTGGACCTTTATTTTATCAAACCGTAGTTCCCCAAAATATAAACAGGCCTGCACTGAAAAATATTTTTAAATTTCTTAATGCCAAAGAGAGGGGGCGGGAGGGAGGGAGCGAGGGAGGGGGAGAGGGAGAGAGAACAGCTGAATAAGTTACAGACAACTTTCATTTTTATGCGTAGACAGTTAAATTTGAGGTGTGGGTGCATCCGTGTAAGAGTTAATTAACTAATTTGACCAAAAAAAAAGAGAAAATATCTTGGAGAATGCATCCAACCCTGCCAATGTGCTGCACATATTTTACATGGCTATTTACTTTAATCATCATGGAAAAGAGCAGTGTTTTCTCTTTATTTTGTTCTGAAACTTTGTATTATCTTAAAGGAACATGCATCAGAATTACGGATGAGCAGGTTCATAAATAATTCTAGGCAGTATGAATATGTGCAAAATACCCACTTGCTTTAAGTCTTTAGCAAAATAAGCAGCAATTGCATTATACTACCATTGACGAGTAGATCGTGCAAGTTAGATTCAGGAATGTATCATACAGAGAGGAAAAAATATATGTAATACTGCCTGCAGACATTCTTTGTTCACAAATGCTAATGAAATATTCTTATCCAAAATCAACCTCTCTCTTTTCTTAAAAAACTGAAAAACTGAATAGTTATTGGCTATAGCAAGACTCTAAAACTTTATTTCCTAATTGTTTTAGATACAATTCAGGAAGGCTTTCCCGAGTGTTCTCAAAATGAATCCCAACCAAATATTGTTCTTTTTTTTTTTGTAAAGTTAGGGTTAAGGTTAGGGTTAGGGTTAGTTGTAACAATACATCATACATGTTTTAAGGGGAAATGCAACAACAATGCATTTCAAAATATGGAGAAATGTTTGAACGAACTCTTACATATATCATGTGTTTCTAAACTTAATGCACTACATTAAGTGATTTTCAACTATATGAAGGCAGGAATTTCTATGGGGGTTATAAAGTCAAATCTTTATAACACCCGTAGTTTCAGCAGAAGGCATGAACCTCAGCCTACATTGTTTGATGACATTATTAAATAACGAAATTGGAATTTTTTTTTTTTAGTGTTGTATGTT